>NC_086248.1:28713907-29014893 GCF_021018805.1 Prinia subflava | reverse complement strand
TGCTTTGTGCAGAGACCTGACACAAACCAGGGAAGGCTGTTACAACCCCCAATGGGCGCTGTGGCAAGGATCTGCACACATTCAACCTGTTCAGAAGTAAGATGACATTATGACTTCAGTTAGGGAGAAGCCTGCAGGTCACACCAACAGGAATGTTGTCTCTCCATTTCAGTGGTACAGGAATACTAGGAAAATACTTAAACTTGTTAAAATAGAAATATTTTACAGCGATGCATTGACCTTGCTCAGGTTATGCCAGGGATGTGGCCCTGTACACAGCAGTAGTAGGTGAAGACTATTCTTAATGGCTGAGCAATCAGTTTTTGTTGCCATAATGAGTCTAACTGCTAGATCAGGAATGGTTAATTTCTGGAGCCTGGGTGACTGTCATGTCTTAAATCAGTCCAGTCACCTCAAACCTCCACTTCAGTGACAGATTTAATTTCTCACGCCATAACCAGCATTCTGGCTACAATCCAGTTACACTAAATGGCTTCAGAAGTGTAGTCAGAGGCAATTTCACTTGCTAATCACCAAAAAGTAAGCTAACACAGTGCTTCCTTCAACACATTTCATCTGTTCCCTCAGCCTTTGCTGAACACAGCCAGGAGGATGGAGCCTTAGGTCTCACACACACAGGGATTCTGATTAACCACAGCTTCCACTTGTTCTTGTATCATGGTTTGACAGATACCTTGAATAAGCGTGCCCAGAAGGCTGAGCTACAAATCAGTCCCAGTTGCAGGAAAGGGATCGTGCCACTGTATTCCATCTCTTCTGATAGACTACAAAGGAAGCTAATTTTCCTCTAAAGGAAGACTACTACCCTCTTATTTTAGAATTATAAACAAATACCTCAGAATTATCTCCTCTGATAACCTGAAGAGTTTGCCCTGTTGGCCCAAGTAGGTTTTACTATTTAAAAGAAAAATCTCTTAAGACATCCCCTCCTGAAAAAGGACCGGGAGGAAGGAATTAGAGAGATGGACATCAAAAAGACAGTCACATATGTAATGGTGCTGACTATCAACTGTATTGTGACTTTGGGGGCCTGAGGCAGGGCTCCACAGGGTCTGCATTAGATTCTTGACTCTTTAGATTGGTCATAAGCATCATGGCACTGGCTTCTTTTAACCCAAAGGCAGATGAGACAACAGACATCTTGTGGCGTGCCAGAAAAACCCCTCATTTTTTACTTTGGCAGCTTACAAGAACTGCATCAGAAAAATCCACAATATGCTGAATTATGGCCAGGACATTCCTCTGTTTTCTTTGGGGTGTTAAGGCTATTCTTATACTACCCTAGAGTCATCAAGCCTTAAACTCTATTCTCTGGAGTAGCCCTCAGCACATCCAACCTCTTAATTGGCAAGAGCCTCCCAGAAGTCTGCACCACTTACTTGTGCACCTACTAGCCAGCAGACTGTGGGAAATCCACTGCAGCATTTAGTGAAAGGGAAATGATGTTAGTGATGGTATGTCTTGAAAGTGACAGAGGGCAAAGTGTCACATTTGAAGACAGACTGAACAGTTTTTACACTTAAGATCCTTGAAAGTTAAGGATCGTATATGAAGACTCACAGATGTCTCACCATTTATTCATATCTTGAAAATTAAGTATACGGGCATCAAGCACTGTTCTGGGAGATTCTCCTGTTAAGAGTCTCTCAGGTAATAAAGTCCACAGCATAGTATTAATCTAAGTTTAATTTTTCACTACATCAGGTTTGTTTGACATAACCAATCTAAAGAAACAGGACTTCTAACAGCCAAGTTTATCTTGTACTAAGGTAAACATCTAAAATAGGTCAAGTAAATTGATATTGTTGCTTTTGCATAACAACATGAGTAAAATCTATTGCTTATTTATTCTCTGAAACTTTTCCCAGGGAATGAAGTATAAGCAAAGGAAAATTGCAGTGGATAGGTTTTGGGAGAATTATCAAAAGCACCTCATTGTTCTTTGAAGCCTCAAACTTCAGTTAAAGTTAAAAAATGTATAATTTTTTTTTTTCCTTCTTCCTGTTTCTAACCAGTGACTCAGGGGCACATCTGCACAGAGCTCAGAAATACAAATGAAAAAATACAATCAAAACCATACTAAGCAATTCAACATCTCCAACAATAGATAATGTGTGCTGAAGGTTTTAAGACGATACAGAAACAGCAGTAGCTCCTCAGAACGCTCTACCAGAACTGCACAGTCTGCACCTCAACATCCTGAAATGTAAGAGATACCTTTGCAAACAACAGTTTTTAGAGTATTTTTATCATAGAATATGTTGATTTTGCAAGGAACTCATCAGAATCACCAAGTCCAATTCCTGCCCCTTTTTAAAACATCCCAAGAATCCCACCCTGTGCTTGAAGGTGTTGTCCAAATGCTTCCTCAACTCAGACAGGTTTGGTGCTGCTCCTCTACTTCATTGTCTTTAACTCCATGTACAGTGTTAGTAGCCGCTGGAACACCACACTTAAGGGAGCACAAAAATAAAAGATTTTACAAATCTATATAGTTCCTGATACATCACCTGGGAGAGAACACATTAGCACCTTTCACAACACGAGGGAAATATTCATTCTAGCTTGAGAAAGAGCTCACACAGCAGTGCCCTACTCCACACAGACATCACCACTTAGGCTAGCAGAAGCTGGGTAGCTGATCTCAGTTTCCTCATCCAGCTATGCATGCACAAAATACTTGGCTTTCTTTTTTTATTTTAGAAGTTTTAAGTTTTGACAGTTACGTATTTCGTGGTAGTTAATTTTTAATTTGCATCAATGGTATTTTATATAGGCTGAATTAAATGTGTTGTAATGTTCAGAAAAAGTACAATGTCTGGATTTTAAATAAGATCTGACTGTTGAGTTTCAAGTAAACTAACAGGAGCTTTGGGATTTGGCCTGACAATGAATTTGCAAGGCACTTAGCAAAAAAAACCCAAACAATATTAACCATGGAAACTATAATAATAATAACTTGGACTGGAAAAGCAACGTAGCCTGGTAAGTTTAAAGCAAGATAACATCAGAGTAGGAGCTACAGAAAGAGCCAAGGGAAAACACAGCTTCATTCTAGATCTATCTCAATCTACAGTGCTTTACAATAACTCTTTCCATTAATTCACATCTAGGAGCACAGTAAAGTAAAACACTGTCTATCTGGATCAAAACAAAGGGTTCTCCAGTCAATTGCAGGACTACGATTGTGGCAACAAAAGATGTCTACAGACAAATATAACAGGGCAACCATAAAGGCTTCTCCTTTGGCCTTCCCAGATGCCAGCCTCTTGAAGTACAAGCAGACTGACACGCTCCATGGAATTTTGCTCCATTAATTTTCTAATACATTTTCAGACTTTTCAAGTTTTGTGGTAGTGTTCAAACTATACTATTGTAACAGGAAGAACGAGCCTTTTCTAGCCTTTTTGAACCTATCAGATAGGTTTGATGCTCTAATTCACACACTGAAGAATAAAACAAATAATTAAATCCCTATTAATCTCTTCTGCTCCATTCAAGACTGTACAGAGAACAGAACATGACATGTTTTTTCTTAATTGTGCCTTTTTCAGATTGAAGTCCACTTTAATTGGAAGATATCTGGTGCTCCTGAGCACTCTTGACACCTCGGAGTCTTTTCTGGTATTATTATATTTATACTGATGTGAGAATGTGAGATGTGAGAACCAGAACTGTATACATCATTCAAGTTGCAGCATAATACAGATGGGTTCATTAAAAATTATGACATTAAAGTGCTTTAGCTTTATTTCCTGTTCTCTTCATAGTAATTCCTAAATACTGTTTGTTTATTTGACTAGTGTTAAACAGTGAGTCCATGTTTTCCTTGATCTGTAATTCCAAGATCACTTTCCTGAATAGTAATAGCTAGTCCAGTCTAGCATGAAATGCATAATGCTTCCTTTGTTTCTCTCTTGATCTGCATCACTTGCTTACTGCTTTCTCTGAGTTCTACATACCACTTGACAATTCAGTTCTTCAGTGTTGCAAATTCCTCTGAACATCTTTGCAGCCTGTTTGCCATTTTTCTACCAATGTAACTTCATATCAGCAACAAATACCTTGATTTTTACTCTTAATTTTGCTCATATACACCTACTACCATTTTTTTAAAAAATCACAATTTGAGACAGAAATAGCAAGTAAAAATAAAAGACAATTTCTCAATTTTCTGTCCTGTAAACCCACAGATTTTAAGTCTGACAGCAGCAAGCTGTTTCCTCAGTCTATGAGGGGTGTCTCTACACTGAAGATGTTAGATATTAGACTTACAGGTTTCCTCTAATACAGGTAAGTAGCACCAAACCCAATAAGTGCATACAACTGTCTTCTTTTGCACACTAACATTCTGAAATAAAGTGAAACTTATCCTTGACTACACCAGTAGGCTGGGATGCCTTCATAGCCATGGCTATACCAAAACTTTGATTAAGAAGTCAGTGGTGTTTACCTCAAGCTCTACCAAGCAGACTGTTGAGCACACACGAGCTCTTTCCTAAGCTTGCAAGAGGAACAAGTAGCTTCCTACAGCTCTGTATATAACCCCCACTTCTTGAGAAAAAAACCCCACCAAACACGCACATCAGCAGAGAAGACTGTTGATCTGAACAGCTTTTACAGTGTGCTGCAAAAACATGGCAGGTAAGACATTCATGTTCTGACAGAAATGTTCTATCCTCCCATTTCTGTACACAGCTACAGAGAGGCCACTGACATAATGAACACTTGCTGTGAGTTAAATCACATACCAACAAACACAAACATACCTTTTCACCAGGCAGACCTGCAACACCGTCCGGTCCTTTCACACCCATCTCACCCTACAAAACAAAGTGATTAATTAGAAGCTCTACAGACTTCTAATGTTAAAAACCACTACTCAGGTCACATCAGGCTCAATAGAAAATCATCTTCCACATGATTTTTCAGTAATGCAACCACTGCACAGGAGGATTCCTTATATGTAGCACTAAAATCTGCAAAATAAATGCATTTTAAACACCAATAAAAATTAAGTCCTTCATCAGACAAATATTTGCACATCTACATTTCCATAAAAGCAAGTCCACTAATTTTAAAGGAATTCATTGCAAAAGAAGACTGAAACCAAGAGGGTCCATTTTCAGTTCTACACCGAGAAAGCTCAACATGTAATACAGATTTGTATGAAGTTGTGTGCCTGCAATATTTTTGAGAGACGCTATTTAAATTCCTTTCTCCCTCCCTTTTATCCCCTCAGAGAAACCAAACCTCAAACCATAAACAATCTATAAGAAATTTTTAGTTTTGAGAGACAAATGACTGATTGATCAGGGGACTTATGGAAGAACCCAGCAGCTGTAAATTGGACCATAAGTCTTAAAAATCACATAAAATATCAAACACAGAAATTTTGAACACCACCATGTCAATGAGACCATAGCACTGAGTGCCATGCCCAGTTGTTTCTTGAATGCCTCAAGGGAGAGTGACTCCATCACTTCCCTAGGCAACTCATTACAAGGACTGACCACCTTTTCAATGAAGAAATTCTTCTGGATGTTCTGCTTGAATCTTCTGTCTCACGGCTTGAGGCCATTTCTTCTTGTCCTGTCACTGGCTGCCTGGCTGACCCCCACCTGCCTACAACCTCCTTTCAGGCACTTGTAGAGAACAATCAGGACACCCCTGAGACTTCTTTTCTCCAGCCTAAATACCCCCAGCTCCCTCAGTCACAGTACTCATTCTCACAGAGAAGGCACTCGATCCCCTCACCCAGACCATGGATAAAGATATTAAGCAGCTCTGTCTCAAAAACAGACCAAAATCCTGTATGTGTGAGTAGCATGAATCCACAAGCACTGTGAGCTGTGAGTTACTGTGAGGTAACCTGTAAAGGTTACCTCATCTAATCATCCACAGAGTCACTCTTTTCTATGCATCCTCTGTTCCCTTCTGCCACTTGCCAGTATTTTAATAGACCGGTATCGCTTTGTTACCTTCAGCAGTGTATTTTTATACACTGCATAGTCTAAAATTACACAGCCTGCTACACGCCAGGAAGCCTTTAGCCTGTATGACTTACTAGCCAATTAACCAAGGTATGTTTACACTTCTGTGCCACTAACTGCAGATAGACTCTCCATCTTGGAAGACAATTATTTTCCACTGCAAATTAGATCTGCAAGTTATGCTTCTATCTTCTAGTTGTGATGTTAATAACCACAGGCTGGAAGGTGGTAGTTCTTCATGCCTTTATGAATATAAATATCAGATAATATAGATATCTAATAGTATTCATACAAACAGTATCACAGATTAAACCCAAAAATATAGGAAATGCATCTTTAATATTTTTATTTTTTTCTTAATGTCATTTTCTTTTCCTTCTGCAGGCTTTAAAGTACTTCACAAAAGTAAAGGATAAGTTGCCAGGAAAACAGCTTTGCAAGGTGGTGAACAGTAGCAGTATAAGGCTGGCATTTATAGGTTATGAGGTACACACAGCGTGACAGCAGCCAAAGGTAGAACCATGAGCTGTAAGTCTACTGTCAGGATTTACTAAGGATGACAGTAAAAATCCTTCTCAACTGAGCTTCTCATGGGCAGGCAGGTGTTCTGCCATCCCCAGGAAAGAAGAGCTCCATCACAGGTAACGGTGACAGGGAAGACAATCGGCATCACTACAGATGTCCCCACGCTTCCTCTTTCTTTCCACTGCTTTATATACTGAGCATGGCATCGTGTGTAGGGTATGGAGTACCCCTTTGGTAGTTGGCATCACCTATCCTGGCTGTGTCCCCTCACAGCTCCTTGTGCACCTCCAGCTTCCTCAGTGGTGGGGTGGAGTCAGAAAAGGCCTCAACACTGTGCAAGTACTGCTTGGTAATAATGAAAACACCCCTGTGTTATCAACCCTCTTTCCAGCACAAATCCAAAACACATCCTCATACTGGCTATTGTGACTAAAATTGAACTCTGTCCCAACTAAACCAGGACACAACATCACCAGAAGTATGCAGGTAAAAAATGTGTCTGTTAGCAAAAAGGAAAAAAAATGATTTCACATTCATTTATGTGAATATGTTAGGAGAAAGAAAACTCATCCCAAAGGCAGCATCACTCCAGGGTTTCCCTGGTACTGTGGGAGCAGCAGGGAGTATGTAGATGAGGAAATAGCATCCCTGTTACTCCCAGCAGAAGCCTCTAGCTGTGTTCTGTCCCATCAGTGCAGGAGCTCAGCCTCACCAAGGCCTGAGCTGGGTGTCACTGGTTTAACTCCTGCGCCAGTGCCAGTGACTGCTGCTTCCCCTGCTCCTGTTTCAGCTCTGGAACGGCCCCACTGGGGAAATGAGACATCCCCCACACCTCTGAGCACCTCAGAGTGGTGAGGACTTGCTGCCACCATCTCTACTCCTCAGGAAGACTTAAACTCAGGACCGAGATGAATGCTGGAATGGCAAATATAGTAAAAAAGACAATCACATTTCAGAAATTTTAATAAGAAAAAAAAATGTTGTGTTCCTAATGAGATTTTCCCTTTTTTATTTGATAACTTGGATGATTAGATGGTAAAACGTAAGTAGGACTATCCATAAATTCCTAGGTTGATAAGCATGAAGTCTTTCCCTTTGCTTACTGTAAGGCTTTATTTTACTAAGTATACTGGCAATTGCTGACTTTGTCATAACTGACAGCCAGCTGTATTTTGCTCAGTTTTCTTCTTTTTCTTGAATTCCAGCTTCTAGGTCCCTATCAATAACCACAGCAACAAAGACTGGGGCAGAAAGGAACCATCCTCCCACCTGCATTGTACAATAGATATGCTTTAGGTGGAATCAAGTGGACTGGATTTTAAGAGGAAAGTCAGAGTAGCAGGAGAGAAAGGCTAGCAAGGAAAAGAGGCAGAAAGAACAGTTCAGATACTTCACTTGTTCTCCAGGAGATCTTTTTTCATATCTTTCTATTACAAATATTTTCCTAGTGCAATAATACATTGCATAAACCTATCTCTACCAATCCCAAAATAGCCTTTTAAATGTCTTTTTCCTTAAGTAAAATTTAAATTAATGAAGTTGAATAGCAATAAATTTCTCCATGGTGTGCATCAACAGGCATTTTAACATTTGAAAGCAATCTGCCTCTGGCTTTTTGGTCCCTACTTCACTTACAGCATTAATCAATGACCTATTAGCACAGCTAGGATTGGTTTAATGTTATATCAAAATATTTAATTCTGTTTAGATCTCAAGATATTTCAAGGGCAATAACTCTGCTTAACAAAAATAAAAGCAGAAAATACAGGGGGTTTTTTTAGGCTCTTTGAGAGAGAAAATTGGTTTATATATTCAGCATATATGTAATCATTCCAATTACAGTTATCCATATTCTATCTGTCTGAAGAATGTCTACATACTAAGGACAAAATAGGATCTTTACAACATTATCCAAAGACATTTGCTAACAACAAATATGTTTGTAAGGTTCTGAGTAGCTAAATATGATGCTGAAGTAGTACAAATTGCAACCAATTAGAAAACACAGTAAATATCTCACTCAGATCAGCAGAAGAGAAAACCCAACTCCACAGAAGATGTCAGAATGTGTTAAAATCATAGGAGACTTCCACCTAACTTGTGTCCACTTGCAACTTGTGAAATACACTGCTCTAAGAATCAAGCTGCCATGAGAATAATACAGCATATTATGTAGGGATAGTCCAAACTGTACACTTAGTAAGTAACAAACAAAGTTGGTCCTGGTAATTTTTTCTGTTTTAATTACTGAGAAACTAAAGAACAGGAGGTATTCCCTTGCTGCAGAAGCTGCAAAAATACCCTGCAAAGCAAACCAACTATTTCATGCCCGAAATATTGGAGATAATAGTTTTGAGTGAAGAACTGGGCTCATGAAGTCATAATGGAAGGCCAGGTATACAAACAGAAAAGTCATTCATAGAAATGGCATAATTTTGATCAGTGATGCTCCTGTGCATTCAGAGGCACAGCTTGCCAGAGATATATCAGTATTTGCATGAATGCTTGTTCCAGTGAATATATGGCACTTCACTCCTTTGGGCCTGCAATATACTTTGAATTTTGGCTCAGACCACTTCAGGGGTACTAAGATGAGCCAAGAGGACAGGAATGAAATGGACACAAGCTAATAATTAAATTCAAAATGTCTAAAACTGCTTATAAGCTATCATACTTCATATGGCCAGAGCTTATATGTTCCTGAACAGTCTGAACTCAGGGAAAAATGACATTAGACTGAAGAGAAGGCAATTTTGAGGGGCTTGAATATAATAATGTGAATCTGTGTAGGCAGAGACTTCCTTGTCAATCCCATAGCAACAAAAAAGGTGTAAATTCGATCACACAATTAATTAAAGTGAATCAGAAATTAGAATGAGATAAATTAAATGATAGATAAATAAAAGGATAAATAAAACTGTTGTGCTTAAAATGAGATAATATCAATGGAATTAGAAATTTCTCATGAAAGAAGGTAAAATATTAACATTTTCCCTTGGATGCTGCAGTGGCAAGGACATTTAAATATAGTTAGTTGGATGCCTATAGTTATGATTTAGAAGCAAAAGAAACAATGAAATGAGAAGCTGAGCACAAGCAAAGGGGGAAACATGCTGAGGAGCCACACACATCTTAGAGAAGACCTGTTTTTGTAACTGGCCAGCAAGGTTATCAAGAGGCTGCCTATTTTATGTATAACATATTACAAGACACTCAGCCAGAGTCTGTTAGTTTCCTTTATATAATCTGACAATAAATCACTTATCCTACATGTCTGGAATGTTCTGGAGCCTTTCTGCCTCTTCAGGTCTAATTATTGATGTAACAAGGCCGTCATTGAGAATGAGTATTACTGAAAACTTGCGTAAATGCAGAGTCAATGAGAAAAATGGTATTAAAATCTCAGAGAATGTTGCCTTCAGCTCCACCATGGCAGGCGCTATTTAACACAAGATTTGTTTGCTCCCAAAGGTCAGTGAGCCGATCCTGATCACAGTCATACTGTGCCCTCCATCCAACCCCCCTTCTCCATCTTCCCCAAAAGAAAAAAAAAACCAACCACTGCAAAGCTAGGAAGTGATAAGTACTGGTCAATTGTAAGAAAAGTTCAAATTAAGTATCTTTTTACCTGCTTGGTGTACTACCCCTGACCTTTACCCGCTGATTCATTCAAGTTTGTGAAAGGACATTCATAAATGCCAATATACTCTCTTTGGGTTAAACTGCTGGGTGCAGCTGGGTTCATTGATTCCTAGATAGTGCCATGCATAGAGAATCCGTGCAATGAGGCTGTTCTTGTAAAACAAGTGGGAGAACAGAACCAGAAGTGACCACAAGCACTCACATGCTTTATTTAGAGGCACTATGCCTAGCATGGTATATACTGCTAATTGGCTGGGAGATTAAATGGTTAAAAAATCCAACTTGTGAAGTCTGCTTTCCCAGCTTAGTTGCAATACTGGTCTAAATGGATCAGGTCAGGAGCAGAAGAGCAGTTTCCCAAACAAACAGTAAGAAACTCCCCATGCTGGTGGCATAGGCTAAAACTAAAAAATGACAATTGTTTAATACACTCAGGATCAAAACTGATTTGTGATTAAGTCTGAAAACTAAGAGCAGTCCCTCTAGGTTTAGCTGGACTATAGAAACTAACATGACTGAACTTTTTTTTTCACCTAAAACCAGCTTGTGTCAAAAGTGAAATATATACTGCAGGGGAGGAATTGTGGTGGGGAGCAATATACTACCAAGGAATGTTCTTTATTTCAACAAACTGTGTAGATAAGCCTTCTCTGGCTGTTTTCATACAACCTTCTCTGGCTGTTCCTACAACCATAGCCAGACACTATGGTTGTAGGAACAGCCCTGGCTGTCTTCACTATTTCAGATCACATAATAAATGGTGTACTGCCAGGTAGGATGTTGGGTTAGGATAACTCCATCCTAACCTCTGGATTAGGACATTCTAGGCATCTTCCTCCCACACTGCATTCCCTGAACTCAATTCCTATCTCAGTGTCTTTGTCTCAGATTTACAACAGTTTATTCAATTTTCCTCCTCTAATAGTACATGGAAAACACATTGCCAGACATGTCTTAATTCAGCATCCTCAAACAAAATTTAAGGAATGGAGCATGAAGGGAAAACAACTGATATGCTGACCTATATAATTAGGAACTTCCAAGCCACATAGCATAAGAATGTCACGGTAAGCATTACAGGAAAATTCAGACAAGGCCCAAGGAAAGGACAAACTGGCCTGTCCTAGAGAATTGCCAATGTCAGATTCTTCTCTCTTCACAATTAGCAAAGTTTCAGATATGGCTGCTGTCAAAGGATATACTGAGGTCGTATTTCATACTCTCCTACTGATGATTGCAAGGATGATTCCACCACACAGGATTCTGTCCATCAGCAGTGATGCAGACCCATGATATGGAAAAATTCTTGTCAGACTATACACACCTTCTGTAGAGGGCCTGGTGACAGAGCAGGGGAGGCACGTGCTTCCCAGGCAGCTAAAGTGTGTTCCACAGAGTTGATGAGGTGACCCCAAAGCAGCTGTAAGGTGCCTGGCAGGGAGCTCACACACAGAGTCAGACACTGACTGATAAAGGATCTAACGTGTGTACAGGCAGATTCCTTTAAGGAATAACAGAATCCATATAATTCCTATTTAAGAAAGGTAAGCCAATGACAAGACTTGAAATAGAGGATTCAAGTGATATTTTACCTTTTCACCTTTCTCTCCTTTCTGGCCTGGTAAGCCAGCTATGCCCGGCAATCCTGCTTCTCCCTGAATTTAAAAGAAATAAAAAGTCAACAAAGCAGATCTAAAATATATTTGGTTAGGTTTCCTGTCTTTGTCATGAATGCCTAACAAAGCAAATGACTCAATAAATATAGTGCAACACCCAGGAGACGTATTAAAAGAAAACAAACATTATGTAGACTATAATTCATTCTCAAGTAAAAACATTTACACTAAATATAATGCCTAAATATAATTTTCAGTTTTACCATGGTATTTTTTGGGGTGTGTATTCAAACAATTAAACCTTTTTGACATCTCTAACTTTACATTAACTAAATCCAAAATTTACTGTTTCTTAACTGGGAAATACAATGTAAGTACGTTACAATACTACAACCAGTAAGATATTTTTCATGACTGCAAAACCCAACTCAACTGTTTTTATATCTAACAGCATTAAACAGCATGATGCATTAAAAAGCAAGAGGAAAACTTTATACTTTATTTGGAAAGCAGTAGCATCTGTGTGCAGATTCTTGCTGCATCCCTGGAAGAGTGTATATTTTGCTGGCATGAACGGTCACTGGTGTTGCAGTTGTAGCCAGTAAACTCTCCTCACGTGGGCACTACAAAAAAAAAGATTTTCTGCTTTTTGGTCCACTTTGGTTAATAGGTAAATACCATACAACCACTAGTTTTAAGTTACCTTCCATTTTAATACTCCTGTACAAACATACATGGAAAGTAACAATTTCCAAACAGAGAAAAAAGCTGTAAAAAAATTAACTCTAGATATTGTGATCCTTCTGTTCTAAAATTGATACCAGTTAAAACTGATATGAGTGTCCCCCTTCTTTCTTCCAAAAGACAGGGGAATAAAGAGGAATAAAGTCTCCCAAAATTAGTAGTGAAACAGAAAATGTCCATGGGGAGGAAAAAAAAGATATGGTACTTCTCAGTCTCATCCTGTCCTCCGCTCTGTCCCTAAGTGCAAAATAGAAATGTGAGTGCCAAGAAAAAAAAATATTTTTTTTGTAGTTCAATGCTTCTGGTATTCATAGTTTGGAAACAAACAAAAAAGTCCTGAAGCCAAGATTTACCTGCCTGTGACTCCTGAGAACTGAGCCAACCTGAAGAAATCCTACAGGACAAACCAACAGAATCTGCTAAATTTCAGATATTCTCATTAAGATATAATGAGGGGTTTTTTTTGAGCCTTCTATCAGAGAAATTGCCATGGGATTTATTGCTCAGCATAGAAATTTGTACCCAAGTATAAATTCCTTCCCTTAAATCACTGAAAATGTAGCTGTTAAAATGCATAAGGAAGTTGTAAAAAAGTAAATCAGAATTTGTTATGCTAGTACCAATATGAAAGTCATCAACAAGTAGCCCACCATTTCTTTCATCTTAAACATGACATACAAATGAAACTGATGATGCCTTTAGCTATATAGATGAATGACTGTTTAAATGTTATTAAGAAAGCCTATTGTTGAGCTTTTTGTGTTCATATATACTTAGAGTTTGTTTTGTCCTTGCTTTTTTGTTACTATGTCATAACTGCTCAATAAATTATATTTCCAAGCACCAAGTGGAATCTACAGAAGTTTCATTCATTCCACTTTTTTATAAGCTTATACATTCAAGAGAAAGTCTGCATTACTATGAAGAATATATTTAGAAATGTATTTGAACTATTAATCATTATTTAAAATTGAAATTTCCCCCTGAAATTAGATCATGCTTCTTTCATGCTTCTGAGCACCAAGCCATCTTCTGCTCCTCTGTTCTCTCCAGCCCAAGTACACTTTTCTCTATCTCTTTGTGGATGTAAGAAATCAGTCCTTCTACACCCTCCAGGTTTTCTTTGCTGACTACAACCTTGGTGGTGATGGCACTGCCCACTTTCACAGAGGAGCCTCATCTTACAGACTTCTTATGATTAGCAGGCAATAGTTTAACACAATGTCTTTCTGAGGCTATTTGTGGTTTGGGTTTTTTTATTTAATGGGTTAGATTGAGCAAAGTAATTGCATCTACAACTTCAAGCTGTGGTTCTACTGTTCCAGTTTGCACCGATTCTTGTCTATCAAAACAAGAGGGACAAGCGAACCCTTTACACTAAATCAGTGTTTTCCCTTATATTAAACAGTATATGCACATCAGCATGTGCATTCTAAAGAAGAAAGTATTCCATAGAATCATCAAGGTTGAAAGAGACCTTTAGGATCAAGCAAACCATCAACCTACCACTATAGCTTGCCAATTATGAAAGACCCATTCCTCTGTTTCAGTGTATCAAAATAAAGAAAACTCAACACCATCCTATTTTCCTTCTCTTCCACTGGCATGCACTCTTTCATGGGCTTGTTTATATCATCTATAAAGCTTCAAGGTGCAACTGTTAACGAAACAGCCTCTGTTGTTTGAAACCATTCTCAAGTCATCTTAGTGATTTGTTTCCTTCTCTCTGAGGCTTCTTGAGTTACTAATTAGACATTAATCAATGTTAAGAAATGCATTTAAAAAGCACTAGCAGCACCTAGTGCCTTTTGCTGATGTTCCACTGTATCATTAATTTAGGCAGCAAAACACTGTATCATGACTCCAGATATGGAATTCATTTTTAGAAGGTAATTAAACTATCACCTCTATTGAATTTTTTTACAACTCTTTAGCAAGAAACATTAAAGCAATTTATTTTGTATTGACATTTGAATTTTAACAGGTAACTTACCAAGTCTGCAGATATTTCACAACACGTATCTTCTGTTGCAAATTGTGAATTACAATAAACTGCAAGGTGGTGAAGTTCAATCTATTAAGAAATACAAAAGAAATTAATAGGAGGTATAAAAAATTATGCGTTATGGCATGCTTTTTCTTATCTTGCCATAGTAAACTTTCTCTTTGAACCTCTGCATATTTCTGAAATGCTAGAAAAAGACAAATCAAAACCAATTACATGGCTTCTTATTTAAGGAACAAATTATGCAGTCTATTACTTTGATGTAAATCACATTTTAGATTTCATTTATTTTCATTTACATTGCATCCATCTTTATTGGTTTGCTATATTACACAGACATTTTAGCCCTGTAGACATCCTCTGCAAGGATCCTTCTTTTCAGGTATGTAATTTTCCCCTGCAGAAAACTAAAATAAAGGTTTGACAGACTCTCTATCACATACATCTATTACTTAGGACAGACCTTTGCCTAGGTATTGCCACTAAACCACCTGAAGAGCAAAAATCACAAATTCTGTATGTAAAGCTTGTGTTTCAGAGACTTTGGGTGAGATGATAAGCAAGTAAAATTCTAACTAGCTATTCTTGTCCTCATATGCCTCCTTCTGCATCAGTTTTATATCCTCTTAATCTCCCTCTTGCACTTAGTATTGAGAAAAGTGACCATTGGTACAGGATCTGCTCTGCTGCCTCCATCAGCTTTAATCCTGTTACATTTTCCTGCAAACGTGGAAATCCCAAGAGACAATTTCCACTCAGAATTATCCAGCTCATATCATGCAACCAGCAGAAAAAACCTGCTCTTTGTCCTACATGTTATTTGGAAATGAGGAGACTGAACACACATTTCAAATAACCTTGAACTCAATTCTTAGAAAATAAAGCGTTAGCTTGGCTCCATGAAATAAGAGCTCTGAGTCCAGGCCAAAGTGCTTAGTGCCCCACAAAAATGATTCCTCCTGCAATGGCAGCTTGCAGTTACAATGTGCTATTTTCCTCTGGAACCCTACAGTGTACATAACATTGCTGAAGCTTTCTGGTGGTCACTGTAAACTCCAAGACAGATGCTTTAAACCTGGAAGCTGCATGTCAATGTACTTAAAACAAACTGGTATTTCCTGAAGATTTCAATTTACTTGCTGTGCTTTCAAATGACTCGCTTTCAAATTACTTTCCTCCCTGCATGAGGAAACAGAGGAAAGCATCTCTGGTACAGAAAACAGAACAGAAAATTATGGGGTTTCCTTGGGTATTTCTTGCATCAAAGGCTGCAGGAAACACACCTCCGGCCACTTCCTAATCCCTCCCTTTTGGATAACGGAGAGACAACTACAAACAATGGTGCCCCTGTTTCTTCACAGCTGAATTACTCTAGAAAATCCTAATACAGAGGTAATCCTTAGTTATTCTGTGTCTCCCCTTTATCAAAGACAGACAAAGAGTAACAGTCGACTGACACAAACCTGCAAATAAATCTTACTAAAAATGAAAGAAAAAATTAGGACTGCAAGTTATCTCTAAACATGGCAATAATATATCTGTAGTAATTTGGTGGTTCTTTCTCCAAACTAAATACAGAAAAGCAGACTTCTTAAACCAGGACTGAGTTTTATGCAGTTACTTTGGCAACAGCTTTGTCTTAGCAGATGCTACAGTACTGAACAATGTTTAGAGAAAAACACTTAAGGACTTCAAATTAAGAATACACATTTGAGAATAATGACTATGTTTGAACATTTTATCTATGCGTTTCTTTACAACTGTGTTAGCAAAAGCGTGGCTAAAGCATTATTTCAAGTTATCTGTTTGTCCTTTCGTACTACTCACATCTACAGGCTTATCATCCGCAGCACGAGAAGCAATCAGTGTCCTCCCCTGCAAGTCAATGGTGAATTTTTCATCAGTCTGCTTTCTCTCAATTAAATTACAATCCAAATAGAGGGAAATGATCCCTGACTGTACGCTAATACCAAGCTTATGCCACTGCCGATCAAACAATGGATAAATTTCTCGACTCTTAAAAGTGTAGTGCAGTATATTTCCCTGAGAGGATTTGGTCATATACTCCACCACCTTTTTTGTACCATCCAGGAGGACAGAGATCTGAAAAAACAAAATAAAAGAAGTGGTTATTTAAAAGTTATAAGAAAGAAGCACATAACTAAACAATATATCAAAAAATATTTAAACTACATACACTGGGCAAGAATTACGTTATGAAACATTCTTCTATGTAACTTGGTAAATACATATCAGCTATAAATCATAACGTATTTATTCTGTCTTGCAGTCTAAACTGAATAGATTTTGCTAAATTTCTGTCATTCCTGCAACAAATTATCAATTATTTCAGAGCAGTCTGTATTTCATACAAACTTTACCTAAATCCATTAATGAAACATCCATTATTACATATAACATGGGGAAAAAAAGAGGGAGAAATTTTGAAGAAGTTTCAAGAAGAAGAAGAAATAAAGATGGCTCTAACCTCAGGTGTGTCATACTGATTTAAAACTTGCCATATATACCAACGCTCTTTCTTGGTATTTCGCCGTACACGGAACGTGGCAACTAGAGAATACTCTTCAGGAAGCCCATTTGGAAATACTTGCCTGGAACAGGAGGGAGTAAAAAGATTTCTTGTTATTTGCATACAAAAACGCACTACTTTAAAGGAATGAACAGAAATAACACCTGGTGAAAATAAGAAGCCAAACACTTGCTTCCACTAATATGCATTCATAGGCCTCAGCATTCAGAAGTGTTTCTTCTCAAAAGTACAATTCAGTCTCTTTATAAGAATAAATGATTTCAAGCTTTGTAATTAATTTTTGTTCTAAGTTTTTTAGCATCTGTGATTGATATAAATAGGAACCTAAAAAGAAATGATGCAAAGTGAATGTCCCACATGAAAGTATTTTAAAATACATCTTTTCCCAGTTTATTGTTTGGGATACTTGAATAAGTTTTGTAGAGGATTTGTGGAATAATCCCCATCCAATTTCAAAACACAGCTGGACAGGGCTCATAATAAACAACCTGATCTAACTTTCAAGTTGGTCCTGCTTTGAGCAGAGATTTGATCCAGTGACCTCCATGGGCAATGACTCAGATATCTTGAGCATCAGAACGGTTGGACTTTAGCAAGCTCAAAAAAAAAAAAAAAGGTACTTTAGAACAAATGATTTACTGTCGCTTGATTTTGTTATTCCTTTCTTACCTAGGATGCGTCGATGTCTCAAAAAAATTCTGACCTATATCACAGAATGAACTGCAACATCACTTCTATGAACTCTTTGAAAAGTTTGTATTTCACAAAAAGTGAAATCCCTACCTGAACTCTACAGACTCTGGTAACCATTAAATATACACTAGTTCTGTACTAAATAAATTAGGATGGTACAATCAACTTTTTTGATTTGAAGCTTCTGCATTTCAAATTATTTATTTTCTAGGACAGAGGTGGGAAAATTAAAACCACAGATCTCTACACAACACAGGAGTAGCAAAAGTGTCCACATTGCTGTTTGCAATCAGCTTGCCATGCTGCAAAACAGCACTCCCTGGATCAGAGCTCAGGAAACCTGAGGACCCCCCACACAGCAAGAAACTGTCTCCATTTTATTTCCCACAATCATGTGAAGTATGTGGCTTAGTTCTAAAAAAATACTGATGGAATTACAATTTTATGGCAATGTGCTATAAAGCTTTTCTGAAAAACAAAACAAAATAAAGCAAGCAACAAAGGCGGAGGCAAAGAACGAGCAAAGCAATGCAGCTGATGAAACAATAGCCCCACAACCCTCCTGGAACCTGTTGTACTTAGGACCTCAGGAAAAATGCCTCCTGTGCAGAGAAGCCTAAATCCTGCCAAAGAGCTTCTTTAAGGACTAGCACCTATTTAAGTCCCTTATGTGGGAATCACACTTCTCTGGCTTATTTCCCACAGCTGATTCCTGTTTTACCATAGGACCAAATTGGCTGCTGTCCCACATTGTTAGTGGACCCATATGCTGTTGTACAGCTACAGACATTGGAATGCCAGAAGGCAAGGCCAAAGAGAATAGGCTTGGCTGTACTTACGCCTCGATTTCATACTTTGTATTTCAAATATAGCATAAAGAATATGTTTCATGATTTATCAAAAAAATACCTTCACCAGGCATGAGTGTGTGACTGCAGAACAATAAACTATGAGGAGATGGGATCAGCCCTATGATTTCCTGCACCCCAGGCAGGCTAAGGAGATGGTATCTCAGGCTTTCAGCTGTAAGCTAGACAGGATATCCAGCTGTGGGAGCATCTGATTAGCTCTCCAAAATCAATTAACTTTCCAGCTAAATTCCATACTGGGGACACTGGGGAATTCACATTAATGGACAAAGGACAGACAACTGTCGAAGAGAAATGATCAGAAGTCTTCATCAAATGAAGGGAGGGGAAACCATGATTGTTATTGTAGGTCTGGAAGACAAGCAGAAGCAGTCTTTGGGCAAGGTGGCACTATTTTCTACGCACCCACACCCACTGACCACTCCATTGCTTTTTACTGTATGCCTCCCTGACACTTCCACAGTCAACAGTATGGCAGTATTAAGTCTTCTAAAATTGTGTTTCTTTCAGAATTTTCTGAAATAAATTTGGTTCTGTGAGTACACATGATATAAATTTACCTTCCTTAACTGTTTACCAAACCATTCAGGAAATAAAAGAAGAGCTAAGACATGGGTCAGTGTTACACAGCCCAGCAGGAGTTCACTCTAACTTCCCTTACGTTTGAGCTGACAAAGAAAACTGTATTGAGAGAAATGAGAAAGGCAGACAAAATCAAATTAATTCCTAAGGACATTACTGGTTTCAGTGAAGTCAACTAAAGAGGCAAGATTTAAGCAGAATTGGACCAAGGACAAATTCAGTTATTTTGTGATTCTAACTTAGGTAGGAAAGTACTTCTGGTGGTCAATGGATTTAACCCTGGGCTTAAAGTAGGTACAACCTGAAAATTATATCAGATTATGGTAAGTCCTGTCCTGTTGAGTTTTTGAGTTATCTAGAATGGAAATTATTTCATAACCCTTTGGGAAACCTTTTCCAGTATCTGGCCAACAAACAGCACAAATTTAATATACAACTACCATATACCAGAGATATAACAATGCAGTTATAAAGAAGTAGAATCTTTATTTTAAGAAGAGTTTTCATTGGTACCTATGTGAAGATTCCTTGGTGACCAAAAAATCATTAACAGGTGCTTTAAAGTAGACACTTCACAGTGTCTACTTCACTTCAACACTTTTAGCTAGATGGTGAACATGAAAAGTAATGGGATGAAATACCCAGAAAACCAGCAGGCTATCTGCTACCATACACAATTTTCCCCTATGCTCTTGCTTCCTGAATGGCTTCAAGTGACTGTAATAGATTAAAAAAGCATTCATTGAGCATTGAAGTGACTTAGGCACAGATGATTAGTAAGACACCTCAGTGATATTTAAGTATTATTACCATGGTGTCTTCTACTCTGTAAAATCAGTTTAAAATCCACAAAAATAGGCAAAGTATGTACATGTTTTAAACAATAAATATATAACAACATTTGACAGGAAAAATAAGAGATCATACAGAAAAATGAACATAAAACCTTATGTTGGAACAGGAGAAAAGCCAAACCAAAATTTCACAGAATATTGAATTTGAAATTCAGAAGTTCTTTGAATGTTTACTATACTGTTTCACCTGATCACATCTACAAATATTTTAAACCGGAGAAAACTTATGGGATATTATGTACCGGGGAAAACAATACAGGAACAGCATTAAATGTTAACAAAAAATTCAAAATTAAGTTTTTCCACATATCCATAACCCAAAAAGTACTCCAACACAGAGTATTTAACCTTTCACATGGCACAGTATAAAAACAATAAGAAAAGGAGAGACAAAAAGAGTGAAGGAAACCTACACCAAGCTCACCTCAAAGTCTACAGATATACACACAGCACAAACAGAGAGCATGAACTTAGGGCAGTAAATCCTGGTGTCTACACCAAAGCAGTAAGAGAGATGACAGGTTTTAAGCGAGTTATAATGTTACAGGAATATGGGTAGCAACTGGTAACTGTGCAAATTTATCTATAAAGACAAGACAAAAGAACTTACAAATTAACACAGACAAGCAGACGAGGGTATCCTTGGCATCTGATCTCCCAACCAGATGCCTTTTTGGACAGCAGTGTCTGAACAAAATTACATCATCAGACCTGGGAGTAAAAAGTCTGCTGTTTTTATGAAAAGAAAATATCCTTCTCAGTGGAACAACAGTTAAGTTCTCCCATTCTTGTTTAATTTCCTTACCAAACCAGACATCCTTCCCAGATGACTGCTCAAACCTTCAAGGCTATTTAAAAGGTGCTCTCTTCCTCTTCTACAGTCAAAGCACCCATGACTACTGTGGTTTGTGTTGAATCCAATGCTGTCCAAGCTCACTATGTATGATTGAGGCACAATCAATGGCTTAGGCTCCTCTACACACATCTTTGAGTCACAATGAAACTTGGGTGGGAGTTACATGCCTGTCTGCTTAAGCCATGGTGCTTCTAAGCATGCCTGGAATTTATGCCCAGATGCCAGGGGAAATTAGTTGTCCAAAATTATTCATTTCAGGTGCCACTAGGGGTTGGGTGTTGCTTGAGAGTGGGCAATTTAAATTATTCTCAGGCGCCAGAGTCTGATTAAATTATACTTTAGGTGGAATTTCAACAGTTTGATTCTCTTCCTCTGTCCATGTTGTAAAGTAGTATATAATAAAAATTAAAGTTGATGAATGGAGTACTGTGTTCTCAAGACAAAGCACACCCTTGGTGGAAACTACTGAACACAATAGCAGGAATTGAAGCATATGAACTGAATACAGAGGTTTGAATTTATGCCACCCTCGTCTGCTGCACTGAGATGTACTGCAAATTGCAGAGGACTCAGCTGGCAAATTGAGGAGACCATAACAGCCAGCAGGAAGAGTCCCAACACTACAAGGTTTTAGACTGTACATAGATATGTTACAAACCCATACATTCAGGTATTTCTTAATGTTTCACTGGTTGAAACATGCAGCAGATGCAGCCAGAATGGTAACAAACACACATTCTTGCAACAACTGGGTGCCACTCAAAGTATATGTATAAAGAGTATTGCAAAGGCTTTTGCTGCATTCTCCTCCTTTCTACTGTATCAAATGTAGCCATATTTTTTCCTAAAAACAGGTGTATATTATGACTGTACATTATGAGGTGACCAGAAGAGCGGTTACAAGAACGTTGCATGAACATTACCACTGTATTTGTGCATACTTTCCACTGTTTATAAAAATCAAGTATAGAATGGTTTTTGGCAAAATATTTTCTTTATTCATTTGTTTCCCCAAAAGTTCTGAGATACAGATACCAGCTGGAACTGCAAGTGCTAGCATACTGAGAGAAGTAATTATGAATGAATTAACTGTGTATTCACTGTGCTATAAACAGTTTTAGTTCTATCTTTGTAAAGCAGCATTGAGTTACCCATATCAAATTTAGTAAGGCAATCCTTTATTTACCTTTTGTTTTTATTTTTAAAAAGAGCACTAATGGAAAAGCAGCATCTATTTTTAAATCTTATGAACTCTAATTGTTCCATATCGAGTGGGAATACACTACAGTAAATGACAAACTTCCGTATTTACAAGTATCAATGAAGCCTCCAGCTTGCTGTATATCTTCCAAGAAGAGAAAGATGACCCAACTTGCATTTCCTGAGAGTGAAGTGAGAGATGTTTAGAGTTTATGGCAAGACATATCTTTTCCAGCTGACATATACCATTACCTGGTATGTCACTTGTAACATGACAATGTTACAATAATTTGGTGACCAGAGCTCAAGGAGTTAGTTTAAAAACTTTCCTGTGTTGGGCAATGATTTATTTCGTACTTCATTGATGGAGAAACTGAAATGTTAACTTTTTCATGTTTGCAAAGGGTTTAAACTCAGGTCTGTTATAAATAAAAAAAAAAAAGCTCAGGTGGACCAAATACAAAACTCTCCACATTATTATCAATATTCGTACCACAAATTGCTATATTTTTGATTCTCAGTTTTTAACCTAACTTGACTGGTACAACAGGAGACCAGGAATCAACTAACTAGAACAATTTACCAATCCCTGCCTAGAAAGTGTATTTCAGATTCTTTTCAAATAAAAGCTGAGAACAGCTGTCTTTTCTGTCAGAATAAGAAATAATTTCCTTCCCATCTATCTTCCTCAAATCACATTAAGATGCTATACAGTTTCATGTTACATTAGGCCTCAAGTTGTTTTCATACGACACATTATATGATGCAACTCAAGGGAAACTATTCAGACAGCTTAAGAGTTATTAATTACTTAGGGAGAGCTCAACCCACTCATGAAATGTACTGCTGAAAGCAAAGCTGCAGATTATTTTAGCATTGAGAAGAGGGATTTACCTAATATTTAATATGCTTCAGCACGCCTGTGCTTTCATTTACAGAACAGGTATAGATTAGATGACTCTTTTAATATACAGGTTGTTCGGGAATATTTTGAAGTGAAAGTCAATTGTATTGATAACAAAATTTTAAAGGGCACTCTGAAAAGTATCAGTTTGAAAGAGGCAGAGAAATACCAAAACCATTATGCCTGTGAAAAGTACTTTTATACTACGGTTTCCAGCAGTATTTTGTATCCTTATTCACTGGAATTATTGGTGAACTCCTAGCCCTAAAAATGTCAAAGGCCAGTCTTCTTTTGATGTTAAACATGTCAGATTAGCTGTTTGCTTTCCAAGTTTAGCCTAGTTCTGTGTATTTTAAGTTTTCTGGAAAAAAAAAAAAACAGCAGTAAGAAGAACATAATTAAAAGCAGTAATATATAATAATAGATATTGGAAATACAGAAAAAAATCTTCTCTTTTTCCTAATTAGAATTCTGTTGAATTTTTTAGAAATTATGAAGTTTTTAGAAATTTCAGGTCAACAAAGAATTTTGGGAGTCTTATGCTGTGGAAGGCAGCTTCCAGCACTTTTGATGAAACATATATATCACTTGCTGGTTTCAGCAGCATGGGGCAGAAGGATACCAGAAAGTATTGTCCCATTCCATGATTCAGGGAAAGCAAGTGGAGAGGAAATGCTTTCCCTGTGTGCAAGAATTAGAGACCCATGTTTTTCTTTCTTTGCTCCCCATCTCTCAATTTGTTGGCTCTCTGGTTATCTAGGCAAAAGCAACGCTCTGAATGCAAGATCTGTGTTCAGCGTAAGTAGCAGCAACATCCATCTATGCTGAAAATACAAAAGTAACCAAGAGGAAGTTATCTATTTTGAACTCAAATAATTTCCTGATGAGAATTATGCTCTTCCTAGGTATACATCTCATTCTACTTTTCCTTTAGTACTAACATGTAGAACTTCAGACATGTGCGTCCCCCATCCCCAGTTCTGTAACAAGTTTCTACTTCTGTGATTCACCACAGGGACTGAAACCACCCTGCCCACATGAAAACCTTTTCTTCAGTAGGTTTGATTGTCTCCAAAGATACAGTCTTTGTTAAAAATTTAGTCCTAAGAAGTGCCACTTTTCTGTCCTAAATATCCTAAAATCAAATTGTGGCTGGCAACTATCAAGAGAAGATGAGAACTTAAATACTTTAAGAGGAACTGTGGATATTTCTTTCAACATCTACCCATGCTTTTATTTTTGACATTTTAGGAGCTGTTTCATAACTCACTTCTAGTCCTTCTAGTTAGCTCCCAGAAATGGAACAAACACAACAGGTCTAATTATTAGAGTAGTCTGTTATTTGTCAGACTCTGAAATCAATAAGATATTAAGTCTTATGCTAAACAAGATTATCTACAATGGAATGGAATTATTCAGCTAATCAAGAAACCTTCTGATGATGTTAATGAAAAAAAATTATGGTAACCTCTGGCAGGCAACTGAAAGAGAAAACTGCTCTGCACATGGTTTTATATGCTTCCTACCCTGAAGCAAGATTTATTGTACAGCATTAAATATTTGTATATTTAAGTGGTTGCTGTTGTCTGGAAAAGTAAAGAAAATTCAAACTACAGTAGACAATTTGTCTATTGGAGGCCATGAAGACAGAGAGAAAATGCACTTCATGTTATGGAAAGGAGGGATGACATCAGGACTTATTTGGCTTATATATCCATATAACCTTCCCTGTAGGAGGAATAAATCGAAGCATCCGTTTCTCCTCAGACATTTGTACAGATACCTAGAGACACTAACTGATCACACAATGGTCTCTGTAGTTTGGTACAGAGGAGGGTGAGTCAGCTCCAGCAGAGTTTCATGCTGAGAGACTCACACCCTTTTTCTTCTCACGCTGGGGTTTTGGAAGGCACCTTGTGTGTTTCTGCATGACATCATGCTACCCAACCCAAAAACGTCGTTTCCATAGAACACCCAATTTCTTCCTGTTTAGTCTCCCCTCATCCCCATCCCAAACTTGTAGGTTTTCACAATGAACCAATGGAACAAGGACCAATTAAGTGAACTGCTGATTACACTTGGAACAGGCTCTCCCTTTCCTTCCTGGGCTCATTCTGCCAAGCCCTAGACAGCCCTGGCCGACGGTGAAGGACAAACCATCTCAGAGGCCAGCCTCCCTCTTCTGAAAATGCTGAGCGCTCACAGTGAACCTAACAGCACGGCTGGCACTGCAAAGGGAGAGCCAGGGCTGCTGTTTGGAGGGTAGCTGCACCAAACTAAGGGCTGGGGTTTTTTTGCTAGCCCCAAATAATCGTCTGGATAACTAGCCTCCTCCTCCTCAGCATGCAGGACCACCTAAAAATAAACAAATGCATTCCTGGCTAAAGTTGCAAGCAGGTCATGCAAACAACTGCTTGAGAAAAACTGCACAGGCAAGACCAAAGGCACTAAAGCCTACAACTGTTATAAATGGGTATATTTACCCGTCTTAGTTCCAGCTGATCTCCCCAAAAATGAAGGTGTAAGTAGTGAAGATTGAGTTACCAGCAGAAGAGATCCAAGTAAGAAAGAAGGTTAAGGACACCAGATAGCAGGGTCAGGCCTGAAAAAGTAGCTGCCAGCTGCAATAGTGAGGCTACAGAGAGAACATGCCTTTGCTTTAACACCCCCTACACACAGCATGAAGAGTCTATGCATATTTAAGCCTGGTGTTCTGCTTACACTTAGAAGGATAATTAGCTAAATAATGTGCTCTTTTACAGTATATATAAACTGTTAACATTCACAAATCTTAAGTGAATGAGTAGGGAAAAAAATTTATCAAAAACCTTATTTGCATCACTTCAGAAGTCTTACTAGCAATTTCAGAAACTGGAAATTGTTTTTATTAAGTCTCAGGACTTAGACTGTCTAATTCACATACAGTTAAAAAAAATCAAAAATACACAAGAATATGTACAGCTTAGCCTGCAAACCTCAGAACTTCTCTAATAATGAGATTTTTTGTAAGTTACAAATTAAATGGGGTTAAAAATAAATACAGTTTAAAAATACCCAGATTGCTGTCTGCTGAGTCATAACTATATTTAACAGGATGGACCTGTGACTTGCTAACCCTGTTACTATCAGATCCAGCTGGGGAGTGTCCAGGTATTCCCTTTAAAGTGCCAGAAGAGAAACAAAAACCAAAGCTTATAAAGAGAGATGGGGTCTTGCATCTGGCTCAAGACAGAGGTGTTGAGAGGATACCTCAAGCAGTGATACAGATAAGTCAATAAACATTTTAGTTAGGGAAATTCTAAGCTTCACATCAAGAGAACACACCAAGCCCAACTTGAAAGAACACTGAATATTACCAGGAGCCCTTCTCAGATTGGGGAATTAGGCTAGGTGTCTTATATCCAAGCATGGAAGTTTGATATGCCAGGAAATCACAAAGTTTCCTCAAATCAGTGCAGGCTCCACAGCAGAAAACCTTTGCATTAAACCAATGCATCAACTGTAGCATCCTGAGGTTAAATCATCCATGTAATTCTCATGCAAAATAATGGAAATGGAATGAACAAAGATCATCTTTTTCAACAATAATGCTGAGATTAGACTCTGTACTGCTGCAGAAAATTCTAAGATTATATTACCTAGTGTATATATCAGACTAGTAGATAAAAAGTAGAAAACTTATAACAGTAAAGAAAATATCACTATTATTACCAATATTTTTCATTAAATAAAATTGTAACTTTTAAGCACACAAAAAGATGAAAAGAGTATTTTGGAAGTTTTAAAGAAGAAAGCATTTAGTTCCCTCATCACCCCGTTACAAAACCTGCATTTTGATGAACTCACATCCTATAATTTACATGCTTGACAATGGAATTACATACCCAATATTATGGGAAGCTATATTCTTAAGGAAGAGAAACTATTAGAGTAGTTTATAATACAATCATAGAACCCCAGAATAGCTGAGGTTGGAAGGAACTTGTGGAGGTCTCCTGTTCCAACCCCCCTGCTCACGCAGGATCACCTAGAGCCAGCTGGGTAGAAATACATATTTATTTATGTGTTTGAAGAAAATCAGCATAAACTTTTTAAAGAGATGACATTTAAACTAAATTGTGATCCAAAAGGTAAGGATACTGTAAGAAATGTACTCTTAGGCATAATATGAATTCATATGAGTAGTTCTAACTTATTTTTAAGGAGAAAAAAGAGGCAAGGTTGTGCTATAACTTTGATCTTTCAAGAACTCTAATTGGTTAATGAGTCATGACTTTCCTTTCCATGAAATCATATCAGCTATCTTGAATCACAAAGTGGTTTTTTTAGTGCTCCTAACACTTTCACAACAAACCAATCTTAAGCTTATGTTATTTCCTGGTAGCGTAGCGTATCTGTCTCCACATACTAACAGTAATGCAATTATTTATCACATTCTAAATTTAAAAAAAAAGTTCCATGGAAAGAAAAATAGCCTATTAAAAAAAGAAATAATTTCAAAGTCTGTGCTCCTTTTTGACTTAACAGAAATCTGATGGCATTCCCTTTTCAGACATTCAAATCATCATATACAGCCTCATTATTAAAGTACCGGTAGAACTTACATGTAGTATTTAGTCTTTTTGAAATACATTTTCTTCCAGTGCCTCTGTCCATATGATTATTCTTATTCGTTACTGTTCTTATCATATATTGTCCACAGTTCACATTAGAATATAATGTCATATGCTAAACATTCTAATTTTTAGCCACTTAATCTCACAGGAGATATTAAAAAAACCAACCAAACTACTGCAATAGAACATTCACGTCCCAAAACTCTCTGTTTCCTTACCTATAAAATGAGTGAGCATTGTCTACTAGTTCTGTACAAGTCACTGCTAGGTGTCCATCCTGAGCAAGAGCAATAATTTAATGTTGTAATTTCACATGCTATACTTCAAAGTGCACCCACCACGGAGGGTCCTCAGTGCAAGAACTGGGCTGGAATGGCACTTCTTACTGCAAGTCTGGGCAATTAGTTCCTGTTATTGTATACACCCCTGGTGAACACTACTATACTTTTTGTTTAGTTCCATAGATTAATTCAAACTGGCATTTAACATCTAGGATTGTGAACTGCTCATGTAAGAGACAGATCCAGTAAGAGGAAAAAAGGATGTGTGGAGTCATGGCCCCTCAATAATGTTATTTGTGTTGCTACTTCTCAGAAGTAGTCCAAAGCACACCCCCCGTGCCTTAACCAATGGATATTTCAGGGATATGCATTCAAAACTATTTGAGTAAATCAATACTGCTCACCATAGATTATGAGCATACATATTTCTTACCAAACTCTCTCAGAATCACAGACTTGGATAATTGTTAAGGCTGGAAAAGACCTTCAAGATTGTCAAGTCCAACCTAGCACCACCACCACCTTGTCCACAATAAACTGTGTTCTCAAGTGCCATATCCATATGTTTTTGTACACTTCCAAGGATAGAGACTTCACCACATCCCTGGGAAGTTTGTTTCAATGCTTTACAAACCCTTCAGTGAAAAAAAATTCCTAACAGCTAATCTAAGCAGAGCTCCCATCAGAGTTTACAAAGAAAACTGAGTAAAAGAGATAAATTGAAGTTTATCAAGGACTTCAACCTTAAAATAGTTAGTATAGGTGTATCAATAATCAGTAGTCTTATCCCTAAAATAAGAGACATTAATTTCCCTATGAAAATTAGAAGCACAATGCCATATTAGAAACCATCAATAAGTTATTCAAAGCCTAAATTGTCATGCCCAATCTCACAGTATTTTTAGGATTTTTTTAAAATAGGATTTTGAGATACCACAACTAGTCACTAAATCCAAAAATAACATGATCTCTTGCATGTGGTTCTGTTAATATACTAATATCTGTACATCTTGTTTCTATAGATTACAGATTGTTTTTCAAGTTGAAGTTTGTTAAATCATTCCAAGTTTTGAAATGAGTTGGTGGCATGACAAATATTCACTTGAGACAGTCAAGACTGTAATCAGCAAACTCTGTACACTTAGGACTGAACTCAAATTGATACGCAGACCTCTAAGTGAAAAACTCAGAATGTGGCCTATACTGTCCATTTTAAATCAAAAAAGTATTTTAAAAATTTTGTCAATTTATCTCCATAAACAAAAAAAAAAAAAAAAACTTCATAGCATGATGATAAAAAGTGCAAAGAGCTAACCACATAAAAATGCTAGAGGCCAAAAATCTTTCAGAACCAAATGAAAAAAAATGAAAACTAGGGTAACGTAAAAACCACCACGCAGTTTCACTGAGAGACAGTCCATGAACTATTTTTAGACATAAAACCTAAAAACTTGGGGACAAGGTGGGGGAAGGGTATGATATCTCTGTGAGATGTTTAAAAAAAGAGGCCCATTTTAAATACAGATATATCAGCACAAACATCTTTTGTAGATGCAACTTTAGTTAAGAGCAGAAATGCCTGACAGCATAGCTAAAGCAAACTGGATTACACAGCGTTAAACCACAAAAGCCAGAAAAAGATCTGATTTATTACAGGGTTGTTTGTTGTTCTGATTTTTTTTCCAGTCTGCTGATAAATTACTTTGGAAGCATGTGTCACCATTGCTTCAGCTAGAAAAATTATATGCATTTTATAAAGACTCTTGAATCCTCTCAGCTCAATCAGCAAAACTGATAAATGATATTTCTGTCTCCATATACAACATAATGGGGCTACGGTCTCTCCTCAGCTGCGAGCATTATGCCCAGTACATACCACTGAATTCTGTGTGTTGCATACAGCATGGCTGTAGATACCTAGAGCTCTTCTGGTTTCCCAAAAAATTCATCTGTACGGATTTTGCGACTGCGCTTTTGTTCTAGGACTATCAAACACAGACCTTGTTGGAGACTTGGATCTGTATCCTTCTTGTACTAATTTTTGACAGACTTTTGCTTCAAAAAAAGACAGCCAAGATAAACCAAGAAAACACTACAAAGATTTTAAAAATCAACACGTTTGGCAGGGAGTAAGAGGCATGTAAACTTTTCTGAAAGTTCCCCACACTCTGGCAACACTTAAGGCCCCTTCAGTTAGTGTACTGGTAAAAAACTGAACAACCTTCTTCAGAATTTGTGCTCAAGTTTTTAAACAAGGGTCATTGACAAGCATCTAGGTAAATTTTTCCTGCTGAATCTAGAAATCTAATAACACAATAACTTTGTCTTGCAATTGCAGTATCTATAAAAATCTATGTTTTAGATTTTGCTATCTTAAACAAAAAAACTGAAAAATAGTTTTGGCATCCATATCAGATGAAAATAGAAAGGAATTCCCTACAGGAACATAGCAGAAGTGAAATTGCAGATGCCGTTGTTTTAATCGGAACACTGGGATTATTTTCCACAGGGCAGGTTAAACCATTACAAACTGAAGGAACAGTTTCAGGGTTTGTTTTAGCTAAAGGCAGTGCTTCTGGGGTTGGGGACATCCCATCTTGCTCCTTCCCCACGGTGACTCTGAGATGACACAGCCACAGAGATCAGCCGCCAGCCTCGCTGAACGGCTGATGCTGATGTGGAGCAGGTGAGATGAGGCTGAGAGATGGAGATGGGTGCTGTGAAAGAGAGCTCCAAATTTTATTTTCTTCCAAATAATAATTTTATCTCTGTTTATTTGGATTTTTTTATTACCTGCCACAAGGCACATGGGATTCCACACGAACACTGCTGGTCTCCTGCACACGCTCATTGTGGAGCAGTGCCCTTAAAGTACACATCTCACAAAAGCCTCTTCCCTTTATTTGCAAGTGCTTTAAAGCAAGAACATCATCACAAGGTAAAAAATGGAAAAGAAAGAGTCTGCTTCATCCAACAGTGTTTTACCACTTCAACTGGTATAACACTGCCCCAGTAAGTGCTCCACTGTCAGGGGATCACACTACAGATTAGAATTCTAATTTGTTACAGTCAGTGGCTTAATACAAAAGGATTTTATACCTCTCTGTTCCCTCACAGTGTGCTTTTAATGTAAATGCTACACATTTTTAAAAGTACTCCTCCCCTCTGCCACCTCGGTCTTCACCTTTGGTTTCCCAATTCTTTCTGCACAGTAGATTACATGTTAAATTGTAGGATGATTCCAACTCAATATGGACATTAAAATCCATTAAAGTTGCCATATTTCTTGTAAATTTTCAGGCTGAAACAACCCAAAAATGCAGAAAGACATTCACAGGTGATTATTCTTTAAAAGAAGAATTGGTCTGTCATTTTACATTGTAAGAAGCCCCATTTTTCTCCTTAGCTATGAAATTAAATAATTGGTATTTATGAAATAGATACAATGTCAATTTGTTCTTTCAACAGTAACCACTATATTTTCCTTCCTTTTAATTTCTAAAATAAAGTAACTGTTGAAGTTTCTGGAAATAAACACAAAATACACTATTTCAGGATAAAATAAAGATTGAATCACTACAGCTTCTGATCCACTACTTTAAAAGACCTGAAGAAACATCAGAATTTTTACTATATTCAGGCTCCCACACTCAGCAATCAACTTCCAAAAGCAAGGACTTTTTCTTGAAAATACCCTGCAACCAAAATACCAGACATTTCAGTCTTAGCATTGTTGGCTCCAACTGCTCAAATGACCTCAAATAAATACATGACATAGAAAAGGGGAGGTGTTTTCTTGCATAACCATCTACTAATATTTTAACAGATCAAAGGCTAGCAGGACTTTGTGTGAGCACTGATAAAAGCTGGTTTGAATAATTGTAACTACTGCTTCAAAACTGGGATAATACCTCATTGCTATTTTCAGTCAAGCTTTAAAAGTCTTCAATGAATTTTTTGGGAAACCAGTGATTATCACATCTGTCTATTGTATACTATTTTTAAGAAATAGGTATAAAACTTCCTAAAATACATCTTGAAAAGGCTTCCAACAGTGAGCACAGAAACTTCCTCACTTGATGCCAGCTGTGCTCTAGGATAATGGAATTTTGTCCACATTTTTTGTGATTAAAGAGGCTAGCACTAAAAACAAACAGAAAACCCTACACAGATATTATTCATCACCAAATTCTGTTCTCAGCAGAAAGAATCCTCCTACCTGGAATTTACTGAGGCAAGTTGGAATAGTATTTCTTCCTCCAGTAACTAGACATCCCAAGGAGGTGAAACACTTTCTCTGAAATATGGCCCAAGCCACAGCTCTTCTGGCAGCAGTGAGTAACAACTTTGCTGTGGAGCTCATAGTCCAAATACAGTCAAAATCCAAGCTCTTTTGTAGTATCTTACAATGAAAGGGGAAGAATTCCTTAAAGAGTCGTGAGAGTAATCCCAACTGCTGTAAGCCAGAGCATTTAACAGCCAGCTATGATAATCTCCTCAGTAAATTAATATGGTTTGTCAAGCCAAACAAACTACAAAATAAGAAAGCTGTGACTATGCCATGAAGATTTGCTAATCATGAACATCCATTTCAAAAGCATTCTGAAACTCAGCCGAAACCAGCTTATTATCTCCTTTATTGGTGCTTTCAGAAGAGGAAGAAGATGGCCCACCAGCAACCCAGAAAAGTGAGAATGAGGAACAACTGATGTCTGATGCATCTTTGGAGAAAGACAGTGAAATTAATTAATCATAGAGCTATTTTCTCTAAGGCAACAGAAGAACAAAGATTAGCCTATAAGCTTCATGTCCAGAATTACTGAATACTGCTGGCAGGTCTAAAGGAATGCTACCAGCACGAAGCCCAGTTCTCCTTTGCCAGCAAACTCTGTGCCATACTGGAATACACTTCATGGGCAGTACATGTCTGGAGTCTGGAGAAGAAAAATGACTCTATAAGGTATTTGTTGAGATAAAACTAAACTATTATATAGTTACTGTTATTCTATGATTCTGTGGTATGATTATGACCATATAATTAGACTGTCTGCCTAACAGTACTTTACTTAGAGTTTCTTTATGATTCAAAAATTCTATTACACTTCTTTCCTCAGGAATAATTTCTGTTAAAGTCCATGAAGAACTTCAATAAGCTATTCACAGTTTTAATCAGAAAAGTGTTACTGGCATTACATTAATATTTTACAGACATTTACATCAAGCATATGAAAAGCTATCCATCTGCTATCAGAAGACAAAATATATACAGAACTGCATCACAGAAAGAGATAAAGACCTGCAGCTGAAGTCTAACATAAATAAACGTAATCAATTTCCCAAGCTGACAGTGCATTGTAAATTATTTACAACATATAAATAGGTGAAACACTACTCCAGGTCCATTGAAAAAAACCAAAATGGCATCACAGAAGAAAAATGGCAGAGCATAGCTTTCTATTACCCACACTACAACTGAATGAATGAAATGCAAGAGGAGATGTGCCAAGTTACTTGATACTTGCTAGTCAGCTTAATCAGATACTCTCAATTTCCTGCAGGATGGATAACAAACACTGTTCTGCTGCTTACTGCACACCACGTCTACTAAAATATTTTCTGAGGTAGAATGATCCCTAAAGCCATCTAATAACACAAGGGGTCTTGAACCACACAACCTGACATAATGTAAGAGAAGTAGGTTTAAATAAAAATAATTAATTAAAAGATATTGTACATGGGTAACTGAGACAGCAAATTATAAGGTTATGATGACAGATGCCCAAGTTTCTGACTATCCTTTATTGTAACTCTACCATGTAAAAACCCAAAACCTGACTTTGTGCTCCTAACTGCCATCTGCCCTTATTTTAAAAAAACATCCTAAAACCTCTGAAGAGTTTAAAAAGTAACATAGTTTCAACAAGATTTTTAAAAATTATTTGTCAAAAGTGTTATCTCAGTATCAGAAAGCCATTTTATATTCAACAAATTGAAATAATTAGGAACAGAATTCATCTTTTAGTAACATGTATTTCTGTGAAGAAAGGTTAATAAAGGATGAGCAAGATTATTGCCATGAAGAACAAGGATTTAATAGAAATTCTGCAATGTTTGAATGTTATTTAACCCTTTTATTGTTCAGGAAGATATACACATGAGGTTCTACTTTCTTGCACAGCAAGCTGACCGAAAATCTTATCTTGTACCTTATTATCATCGATAACATGATATTAATTTTCTGCTTAACTATATTCATTTTTATGCCTAAATTTATTCATATATTAGCACTGATATGCATTTTATTAATCATCATCTCAGTCACTTCACCCAGCTAAATTTTTCATCCATTAGAGATGCATATTGTTAGGGGAAACTAGAAAGAATTTCTCTTTAGTTTTTTTCTTTAATGAGGATATGCAGAAGAAAACAACAGGGACCGTGAGGAATTTGAGAACCAAGAGACAATGAAAGCCAAGCCACCTCCCTTCCAGGTTTACCCCTAACTGAAATTCTCTAGCCCCTGGCCAAGTTAGCCCCTGACAATGAGAAAAACTAGCCATTTTTCTCTCCCTTCAAAAAGCTGATGCGATAAAATATAGGAAAAACTATATAGCACAAAAAAAAAAACCAACAAAAACCAAAAAAAACCACCCCAAACCATTGGGACTTTCCTTGCAAATAGTTAGAGCTTTGTTAGGTCACAGCTATCAGCCATAGTGTTAATTCCCCATTTTCATTGCCTTCACAAATAAACTGTTTTCAGAAGAAGAAAAAAAAACAGATATTAGTATTCAAGCCTCCTAAATAAAGCCATGAAAAAAGCTTTATGTTTGTTAACCTCAATATGACCTCTCAGGCCACTTCTGAAGCCACTCAGATATTCTTAGAAACCAGTATTTTCAATCAAGAATTTTACCTCAAGGTAATACGAATTTTAAATAATTAACCCTTTTGCAATTTCTAGCTTCTTTCTGCTCCATTTTTATTACTGATTTTCTTACTGTTTCAAAATAAAAGCAGCGCACAAGATGCATTTCTTAGCACTACTTAGCATCTTATTCCTAAAGGACAATCGCTCCATGCTTTTTGTTATTGCCTTGATTTTCTGTATCTATAATCTAATATTTCTCTCAGATGCCCATAAATTGGAAAAAACTTGTAAAAAAAGCAAAAAATTATTATTTTTTTAAAGGAAAGTTTTCTTACTAAAAATTTCTCAAAGTATTTTTAGTAAAGACACTTATGGGTGGTACCTACTATCTTCTGTTCCTCTTCTAAAGACAATCTGGAAAATACTGGAAAGGTCCTAATAAAAGAAGAGCACTCTTTTTGTCAAGTAATTTTGCTTATCGAATTTTCCTTCAATAGCTAACACCTAATGTATTTTTTAAAAATATAGTGATTAGTTTAACTTTGCAGAATTACACAAGCATAAAAATTTGCACTTACAGTATCTAATATGCCAGAAAAACTTAGAGAACCTAAATATTCTAAATTGCTAGGTAAATTCTTTCCGTAGTTATGCTCCTCTCACAAAGATCACTTTGTTTTGTGTCTGGGTGCCTCCAACTCTTTTCCTCCTTTCCCCTGGCCTCATCACAGTCCCTCTGTGCTATGCTCAGGATCCAGGGAAAGGGGGAGTCCAAGGACCAGGTGTGTTTTTTTATTAGTCAAGCTGGAGCCAGACCTCTTGCAACAGAAAATACCCAACCTGAAGACATGGGAATACAGTTGCTTCCCTCGTCATCACAGGAACATGCTGTACAGAAACCACAGTCCCATGACTCAGAGCACATCTCAACCAAGAAGCTCTGAGATGATCCTCTCTCTCCACTGAGCACAGGGAACTTGAAACTACATTCCTAACTGCTTCTTGACATTTCCTTGTCCCTATGCAAACCTAAATCCATCCAATCCAATAGTGCCTTACTCTCTTTCACTGTGCTTTTGATTTTTTATGCAGTCTCTGCTTTTCATCCTACCCTGTGCCAGAACAGGATTTTGCCTGCTTTCTCCTCCACACTGAGTGCCCACTGTTCTGTTGCTGCTCAAAGGCAAAATGTGAATACAAGGAAAATTAAAAAATAGCATTCAAGGAAATGGTGATACTCTCTCTTTTTAATATTGTCAGCAGTAGTGAGAGAGAGGACAGACAACTTCACTGAGGGAGATTAGTATAATACTTCCTGTCATACCATGGAAGTTATTTGTTTCATTTGTTTTATAAATATTAAAATATTAACAGTAGAATTTTCAGTCCTAGAATCATGATTTGAGAAAGCGCTATTCACAATTAACTTTCTACCTACATACTCTCATATTCCAGAAAGAAACCGTACCAAAATCAAAATGCTTCCCACAGAAAAAACCTGAAAAAGTCTAAAACCAGCCATATTGCTTTCTGTGGCATTCTTGGGATACACGGTCAGGGATTCAGTCAATTAGTAGCACTGAGTCTGAGCTCTGTATTTTAAAAGCTAAGCATGAAAGTTGTATCTTACCTTGTATTTCTAATGAGAGGTGCACTTCCCAGTTTGAAACAGATCTTTTCCCCACCACAAGATGTTTGCCTTAAAGAAAAGCTTTCTGTCAGATCAAACCCTGTAAAATAGAACACAATATGACACAATTCAATGGAATTTAAAAATCATAAATAAATAATCATTTTTAGCATACTTTAATACAACTATATTAGCATTTCCAGTATACAGGCTGACAAGCTTTTTTGAAAAGTAGAACTTGAAGTCACAGAAATTTTCAATATTTCTTTTATTAAAACTATTCATGCAAAATTCACTTGGTAGATGACTTTAAAACCTGAAAAACTAATTTGCTAGTTCCTTTTATCATCTTAATTGATAAGAAGGCATGACAATTGGAAAAAAACAGGGAAATTAATGTGGCTGCCAAACTTGAGCCAATACTTTTGAGGAAAAACATGTTCTGATTTTAATGTCACCTTCCTGAGAGCAGCAGCAGCGTTTCATGCTCAGGGGTGGCATTGTGTCCTAACCTTTCAATTTTAAAGCCAGCTTCAGTAAGACTATGATCACATCCGGTAATCATTACCAGCTAATTAATATAGATATCCATATTAGCTTGCTCATTTACCTGATACACCACGACTGTCTCTGTTGATTTCTTTGAGATGATGGGCAACTGTTTTCATTAAAGGACACACAGCACCTTCAAGAGAACACAGTGTAATATCTATCGTAAAATGTTATCAAACTAACAGGAATTGAACAATCATGGCAGTTATGGTAAATTGACAGGAACGTTTCTTTTTGTTTCTTTAGGATATGAAAAGAAGCAACAAAGCAAATTACAAAATCTAAACAAGAGCAGATTTTATACTACACTTCCAATAATATAAGCAGATAGAATTTGTATCACATTTTAATTCAGCTGCCTGTGGTTAAAGTTCATATAAACAATATAGCCAGAAGAAAACCATTAAATTCTTACCACATTGTTTCCATTTACAACACTATAAAGCAGTAATATCTGTTCCAAGTTCTTTTTGTATTTTTGATTGCATTACTAGAAAATATTTTCCCCCATTCATGAATATCGAACAATATTTTATTTTGGGTAAAAAAAGCTTGGAAATAAGGTAGAGGAGTAAGTCTGGACCAAAGTATTTTGGAAAGCAAACAGAACATTCTAAATTTTGGAACATGGTAAACTGAGGTTAAATCTAATTGAACCCTTAGATAAGACATTATTATTAGTATGCAAAATAATTATTACTTCTTACTTACAGTAAGCCCTTTATGCTCTTTTTTTAATAGATATATAGGAATGCCCATAGGAAATACAGAAAAATGTTGGTTTTGTGCAGGAGTCAGAAATAAGGCCTGCTATTTAACAAGTTTTGCAAATAGTCGTGCTAAATCCTAAAAAAAATAGCAAGTCAAAGATGACCAGTTATGATATTTGGCCTGTCAACTTATCAAGGACAGAACTTTGTTAGCTGATGCAATTAAAAAGATGTCCAAGGTGTATCTAAAGCTGTTGAACAGTGGAGATCAAGACCCTATTTGAAGCATTAGTTCAATAGAAAAAGTAAGGAATATTCTACAATTAACCTGGAAATCATTTATATTTAAATGTTTTGTAAGAGCATCCAGACCAAATATTGGTATTAAAAATAGCTGTAATCTTAAAGCATGTAAAATTTTTCATTCATTCTGTAGTTATATAGAAAGCACATTAACCTTCAAATACTGCAATATATTTAATAGTGTTGAAGAGTTTTGATCTGGATTAAGAATGGCTAATAGGAAATAACTAGTAAAAGTGAAACTATATCATATAATTCAGTTATAAAGACACCTCCTGATAATATGGTTAATGAAAGCTATGTCAGCTGTTTAAGAATAGACCAGGAGAAACACCTTTTTTTGTAAGATTCATTAAGTTCCATGTTCTTCACATGTAAAATTAATTACAACTAACAACTGACTACTACAAGTAACATCGCAGAGAAAATAGTTTACTTCTAAGGCTCTAAGAGAATAATTTTTTCTTTCCCTTATATAGGTCCATAAATATGTGGATATGCATGTTTTTCCCTGTACAGATAGAGTTTCATGATAAACGAGATGAAATGTATGCATGAAAAACTCTAAATTCCCTTTCCCTAGAAAAGATGCCAAACTGTAAAGAATATTCATGTTGAAAGCTCTGAAGTGAAATCTTTCATCATTCTTGGTTAGCAGGAAGTTTTATACAGTGAGAAAAGCATTTGCTGGAGTTACACAGTAACATAGCAATTTCAATACACCAGTTGATATATACACACGCAGCACGGGAAACAGGTTCACCTTAGATGCCCTTTAGTTTACAAACCTCAACCTTCAATCAAACATGGATTATTAAACTTTAGAATTCTATATAAAGCCACTCTAAAACAATGAATGCTCTTAAGGTACATTTATATGACTATAGCTCTAAGAAATAAGCTGGCGTAAAGGAAGCAATTTATGGCTGAAGTCACAAAAGAATGTCAGACATATATGGACAGATGTTTTTCTTAAATCTATGTGTTTCCTAAGGGCTTTTTTCAAAAATATTCAATAAATTTTTAGGCAGAATTTCTTTTTGGTTAAATTCTTGAAGTACTTATGAGAGCAGAGAGAGAGTACTCATTGCTGATTTTACCCTAAACTGATGTAAGCTTTAGAGAACCTGGGACACAAGTGTGCTTTTCTTTTCAGCATTAACTTACATGAATGTTGAGCAGTGAAAGTCTAAAAAGTTTGAGCCTATTCCCCACAGCCACTTTCTTCCAAGACGAAAAAAGACTCAAGCCTTAATTTTTGTGTTATCCAGATGATAGCAATGATCCCTCACATGCCACAGACTAGACCATGGACCTATTTTTATCAGTGACACAGTCACAGCACAGACAGACAATTTAAGTGGTAATTATTTGTATTCCCCATACCCAGAAGAACTGAAAGAGTTACAGTGAATCTTCTATTGCATGATGCTGATGCCCTCCTTTAGGTCAGTACTATTCCTTTTACCAGAGAGCTAAGGGAAAATGCTCAAATATAAAGACCAAACCCTCTCCATACCAAGACTGACAACTTTCATTACTACAGAGTGATGAAAATTCTTTCTGCAGTTACAGTTTGTATGGTTAACCTCTTCCACGATTTTTAGTACTGCTAACAATCCTGAAATTTTCTTTAGTCTGAGATGAAACAGGCAATTTGCCCATTCAACTTGTGGGCAGCTGAACAAGGTCTACATGAAGATATTCAGGAAAGAAAATAAACAAGATAAACCCTTATTGCTAATCCAGTGGGAAACCATGAACCTATCTGGCCTGTTAAAATACATTACTATAAAATTCACAAAATAGTAAGAAGAACAAGCTTGCATTTATACACTAGATTGCTCTGCACATGATAAAACTGCATCTATGTGAACTGAACTAAAAAATTCATATTAAAACAGTGATATCAATGGTCAAGTTAACTTATCTTTAAATTAATATATTTACCTACCCATACAAAAATTTGGCCTGGATCTTTTTAAATCAGTGAGTTCTAGCTAACAGCTAAAATCAATCCAATAATCTTGAAAATATTAATTTATGCAGACCAAGCAGGTACATCACAGATCATTATCTTCTCTCTCACCACTTAGATTGGTAAGAATTTTTTGTTGGTTTTCTAATGGCATTATGCTTTTAAAAAAAGGAGCATTGCATCTAGACATATTTGTTGCAACATGCAATGGCGCATTCTTAATTCCTGGAATGTTTAGGACACCTGTTGAAGCGCACTGCAACTTCCATCTAGGCACCATGCTCAGCTTTCCATTCCATGCAAACGAGGACAGAAGAGACTGTGGCGTGTGCTTCAGTCTCCCTCTTACAGACATCTCTTGTGTCACTTCCTGAGTGGGAACCGTAACTTCCAATGGGCAGCCTTGGCTTCTCCGGATTAGTGTAACCTGTAATGGCTAGAATCACTTCACAAGTACCCATGTGCTGCTTTATAATTAAACTTCACGTTCAGGGGAAGTTTTTAGCTGCCTTCTACCACCACTGACATGCACATTGCAAAGGCACTGAAGCTTCCAGCAGTAACCATGGCAGGACCAATGAATGTGGCCAAAGAGCAAAGCCCAACCTAATGTATACCCACATCCTGTGTGGACTCAAGCTTCAGGCAGGAACCTATATTACCCAAGATTTTTCCCATACTTTTACTGGATCAGGCTTCATAAACATATAGACATAGGCAGCCTCTTCACAGCTAGCCACACACTTGCAAATATCAGCAATGATATCTGATGAGTCCACCACAAACTTATTCGTACTGAAGATAAGCAGATCCAGCTGGCTTGCTTCAAAAAAGGTCAAGAATTCAGATCTCCTACATATCTGTAGCCTCAAGTATACAGGCACCAAGAAATAAGACGTGATTTTTTTTTGTTTTTTTGTTTTTGTTTTTTGTTGGTTTTTTTTTTTGTAAAACAAGGAATTTTATATTTGATATTTTACTCTGTAAAGATTATATTACATTAAAATATATGTGTTAATTAGGAAAAGGGGGGGAAGAATGAAGGAAACATGATACAGTAAAGAAGTCAACTTCAAGTCTGGTGACTATTCAGATAGTTATGAAGTAATGCAACAGCACTGGCAGGCAGAAATAAGAAATCCAAGCAACAGGGTTCAAAATTAAGATACGCATGCTAGACCCCTGGAGAACTATATCCTTCCGTGAAGAAGAGTAAGTAGTGAAAAGCAGGACTTCATATTATTTCATACAACCAGCACTTCACCAAGGACTTGCATGACTAGCTCTGTGGCCTTGTACAATGGAGTACAGTGGACAGGGGAGGAGCTATGGATACCATCTGGATTTCAGCAAGGCTTTTGACATGGTCCCTACAATACCTCTGAATTGTAGAGGTTGGGATTTGATGTGTGGGCTGCTTGGAGGTTGATGAATTGGTTTGACAGTCACATCCAGAGGGGAATGGTCAACTCCTCAATGTCCAGATGGAAATCAGGGACAAGTGGTGTCTCATTTGAGACCAATGTTATTTAATTAATTAATGACATAGATGAAGGGATTGAGTGTACCCTCAGCACATTTGATGACACCAAGCTGAGTGGTGCAGTTGACACACCTGAAGGACAGCAGGTCATCCAGAGGGAGTAGACAAGCTTGAGAATTGGGCTCATGAGAATCTTGTCAGGTTCAACAACCTCATGAGGTGCTGCACCTCGGTCAGGGCAATGGTCAGTATCAAAACAGGCTGAGCATTGAAGGAATTGAGAGCAGCCCTGACAAGAAGGCTTTGAGAATACTGATGGATAAAAAGCTGGCGATCAGTTGACAGTGTGTGCTCACAGCCCAGAAAGCCATCATATCCTGGGCTACATCTAAAGAAGTGTGGCCAGCAGATCAAGAGAGGTGATTTCTGCCCATCAGCTCTCATAGAACCCCCCACCTTTACTACTGCATCCAGCTCCAGGGCCCCAACACAAGAAAGACATCGACCTGCTGGAACAGGTGCAAAGGGAGCCACAAAAACAATCAGAGAGCTGAGGTATCTCTCCTGAGAGTTAAGGTTTTCAGCCAGCAGAAGAGAAGGCTCTGGGGAGACCTTATTCCAGCAATCCAGCCAGTGGGTCTGTAAAAAAGACGGGTCCAGACTTTTTATTAGGACCTGTTGTGACAGGACAGGGGGTAGTGGTTTTAAATAAATGAGGCTGGATTTAGACTAGACTGTAAAATAATGGTGGTAAAACACCGGAACAAGTAGTCCAGAGAAGTGGTAGATGCCCCATCTCTAGAAACATTCAAGGCCAGGTTGGATGGGAATATCAGGAATATTAACACATTGTATATGAGAGTTACTGCAGAGTCATTATATTGATTTGGAGAAGTATCTAGCTGCACTAAAACATTAAAACCAACAAGCTGAACTGACTTGCATACTTGAAATCACTCACTGTATTTGGGTTAAAGTGCCTATCTAAAATCATGATCTGTAGCCAATACTTTTCACAACACATTCCATGTCAAAAGACAAGGAAAATTCACCATGCCTGATAGTCCCAGGACTTTGTTTATACTACATTTTTCATGGATTAGCAAGTGACTGTAAAAAACAGTAATTATGAAAGAAAGTTGAAAAAGAAACAATGATCTGGAAGTGGGACAGAGTATTAATTTTCTTAATATAAAGCATTCAGGAATGATCAAATTAGAATTTCACATGTCACGATAGAAGGAGCTTACGTCCACAATCAAACCTCAAATATTCCCAATAATAATAAGTTGGCAACATGAAGAAAGTATGCTTGTAGTCAAATCAAAAATATGCCTGTGGAAAACTCCTGAACTCACTCCCCTCATATTTGCTATACTCCATCATGAGAAATGATTTCTTCTTGCTAATGAACACTAAGCATACCAAAACATGAGAACTGAAAGAAATCTCCTATGTGAATCTAATGCTTACTGGCACCCTCAGAGCCCAAGCAGGACTGCTCCTAGAAGATGCAGCATACTCTTTCAGCCTCTGACTCTTCAACATTGGTATTTATTTATTACAGTATTGGCCCAATGAATAAGTCACAAAGTATATTCAGCATGCGTGCTCAGAAAACTCTCCCCTACATATGCACACAAGTCAATCTTTCCCCTTCTTTCCACTTCTTTCTCTCACCACCCTCAAATTAACTCTAGTCTACCTTTTTCCATGTGATTGAAGCCATTTCTTTACATTTGAGTAGATCGGGTGAGAAATGTGCTATCTAAATGTGCTTTGCTAGAAAAGCTTCAATTTTAGCACAGAGAAATAAATGCTATGCATATGTCGATGAAGGAAGGAAATCAAAAAGATAGTCTAGGCAGATATTGAAGGACAGATGCTGATTTAAACAGAACTTGTACATGGGAACAAAGGCCGAAGAGTGACTGAATGCAAGATATGAAAAATGAAAAAAACCCCTTTAGATATTACTCTCTTCATAAAGAAAGCACATTTCAAATTTGTAACGGATTCATCTGCATACAAATTATCAAACTGAAACAAGACAACTTTGCAAGAGAGGACTTGGTTCAGCAGAACAGAGCAGATTAACAGAAGTTTGGCAGAAAGGTCTGTACCACTTTCACTGCTGCTCTGCCGCTGGGTCCATTCTTTCCCAACTCCTGCTTTCTGGTCTATAACTTGCATTTCTTTTTTGGATGGTAATCACCCCTGCAAACTATTGTAGAGTCTTCTTCCTGTTCTCAACTGGAGTTTAACGCTGGGCTTAACTCACGCACCTGCTGTTGGCAGAGCTGTTCAAGCTGGCAGCTATCGACTCACCATCTGCCTGTACCACCACAAACTGAAGAAGCCTCTTTCAAGTGCACATCCTCAGTTATTCACAGGAGAGGTTCAATCTCTCCTTTTCTTCCTAGCAGTTCGGTTGGACCCATATTTGATCCATTTGTAGCAATCAGGCTAAGGAAAACTGCAACTTCACTGCTGGCTGCTTAGCTACAAACTTCTAACAGAATGTAATGCACAGTTCAGGTGCACTGTTTATTCGCAGTTCAGCATATCTGTCACATTTTCTGTGGCTGGCCCAACTTTTACTAAGGCATCATTTCATTTGGGAAAAAAAAAAAAATATATATATAAAAGAAAAGAGACAATGCTTCCTGGAATTTTGTTTTAACATTTTTTCAACGCTAGGGAACCTTCTGTACTCGCACCATTTTAGCACTTGAAAAACTTCCCTTCTGCAACCCACCACCTAGAAACGACAGAATAAAACCTATTTTTCTTCTTTCAGACAGAAAGATTTCACAGCTATGATGTAGGCTTGCTCTCTCAGAGGGGTTAAGAATAATTCATCAGCAGAGCACTTAGCCTCACCACCCTAAAAATGTAAGGGGAAAAAGACTTTGACTTAAATTCAGGCTCTTCACAACGCATTATTATTACCTCAGAGCCCACACATTACGCTTATTATTTATTCATTATTGCTGCTTATAGTTTCCAGGGGTACTAAAAGGATTCTTTTCCTCATTATGGACTTCTAAATTTCTTGGGCCTGAGTTATTGAGATTCAAAGTTGTTGTATATGTGTAGTTTCTATTATCTTTCATAAGATTTCTGGAAAGGAACAGCATTACTAGGAGCTAATTTTATTTTTGATAAAAAAACCCAACTCAATTTAAATAGCAATAAACATGCTCCCATTGCTAATAATTATAGAAAAATTATAATAAGTTTAAGTATTTGCTGAGGCTGAGTAATTCTAAAAAACTGATTTTCCGTATTTGACAAGCACATATGATGTGTCTTTAAGACAGAATTTACCAAGTTCTGGAGAGTTAATGTAGATTTTAAGTGAGAGCACTAGACAACATGTGGAAAGTAAGAGAAAGAAGCAAATAGAAATATGAGAAAATTTGCAGAAGACAGGTAACAGCTTTTAAATTAATATCTTTCTATTCCTTTCCCCCATCTTCTTAGGAAAAAGGATTTTTTTTCACTATGTGTGAAACATATGCCCAATCTAGCGATTAAGTATAGATGTGGTTAACATGAGCATCAGATTGTTTAGGTCAATGTGATAACAAGTCTGCTCTAATAAAGCCACATGATTTTGTTCACAAAAGTTTTGCAAACTCTGATTTATAGTCTTGTTTTGTATGGTAGGAAAAGTACAAAACGAAACTCCTAGGAACTACAATTACCTCCAAACATGAATCTTCCAAGCACAGGAAGCAGAAAGGCTGCTTTGGAACTGCTGCAAACTTAGGTCTTTCCGAAAGGAGATTTAAAACAACCTTGTATAGTTTTATCTGTTCATATTGTTTCTTCTCCATGTGCTCTTGTTATTTACTAAAAATTTTCAGTACTGAGATTTACACCTTTGGTCTCTGATGGGCAAGAAAAGTGGAGTACCTGTCTGGTCACCGACAGCCACAGAAGTAGAAACAGGAAGGAGGAAGACTGCCATACAAAGCCAAACTATGCAGGATCCAATGTACTTCATTTCCCCCTGGACACATGTGAACAAACAGCAATAAATCTGAAACAAAAAATAAGCATATTCAGAACAAGCTCATCTTATTCTTCTCAAATCACCTTGTCAGAAAACTACAAACAAGAACTTCTTAACTGTGAAGAGGAAGTTGCTAGTCACATACAAGTGTGTAATTTATCTGTTTAAGGAGCTACGAAAAAGATTTATGCTAGTTTGGAAGTAGATGATAAATATACTCTGTTTTAGTTCTTTATTAATATACTCAGAAGTAACACTTTAGAAATACTAACTTGGAGATTTTAATTGTAAAGGCACTGAATGTTCATTTCATTAGTAATTACTAATTTTCTTTGCTATTCCTCCCCAAATTATTTTTCAATTTTCAACATATTAGCTATACTGTTTGATGTCACAACAGTTACAATGACTGCTGAGGTATTCCTCAAATGGAACAAAGGCAACATGCAATTGTTTGAGTTTAACTACAAAATGTGGTATTTCTCCACCTTGCAAAGTGCCTAGAGCAGCCAATATTGAATTTCCAGTTTAAATCTCACAAAAGTACAAGCTTCAACAACACAAACTGGTACTATCATTAGAGGACAAAAGCTTCCTTCTAAGCCAACTGCGACGTATAAACACACGTGAATGTAATGCAACACAGAAAAAGTCTAATATGTTTCTAATCACATTTTCTGTAAGAAAAGCAAATCACATACCTAAGATGCAATTTTTATAATTATTTTCGCAAGGTACCTTATTCATCATCAAAGCCATTCTGTCATGTCACTACAACTCCATCACGATTAACTTTTCTAGCCTTCCCACCGGCAACAAACCGAATACACGTTCAAATAAATTATCTTTTTTTTTTTTTCCTGCACCTGCTATACAAGCAGGCATCGGGAATTCAGTAGAACTGCCGCTCCGGAGGTCTGGTTTTCCGAAGGGCTCTGATCACCAACACCGCCACCCCCTCGCTGCCGCCGCACCTCCGGGCTTGGGTGCTCCAGGAGGCTCCGCTCCCTCGCACAGCCGGCGCACCGTGGAGCGACCCGAGCCCTCGGCGGCACAGACCAACTCGGCAATGCCGGCAGCTTCGCTTCCCTTGGATCGAGCCGCGTTTGCCGCGCTGGAGGGAGGGTTCAGCCCTCCGGGCGGGAAGGCGAGCGGGCAGCTCCCCGGCGCGGCTGGGCGGGCGCCCGGGCAGCGCCCCCGCCCCGCCGCCGGAGCCGCTCTCGGCTCCGCGCCTCGCCCCCGGCCCCCGCCCCGGGCTGCTCCGCCGCGCCCGCCCCGTCTCCCCGGCCCCTGCCTGGGCGCCGGGAGCCAGGGGAGCCCGGTGAGCAAGCGGGGGGCAGGCGCTCGCCACCGCTTCCTCCGCAGCCGCGGGGCCGAGCGCGGCCAGGAGCCCCCCGGGCCGGCGGCGCCTGCGAGCGGGGCAGCCCCGGGGCCGCGGGGCGCTGCGGCCGCACCTGCGCCGGGCCGGCAGGTGAGGGGCCGGGGCGGCGGGCCGGCCCCAGCGGCTCGGACTCGGCTCGGGCTCGACCCGCGGCATCCCCGGGCTGTGCCCAGCGCTGCGGGCGGCGCGGTGCCCCCGCCCCGCAGGGCACTGCCCGCCCGCGCCGCCGCTCACTCACCAGCGCGCTGCCAACGGCGGGCAGGCCGGCCGGCACCCCGGTGACTGCAAGGTAGGTGTTTAAATGGAAATATATGCGCAATCAGCATCGGGGCAACTCGCAACAGCTTAATCAGTTTAGTAAATTACTGCTCATTTAGCGGGGCTGTTTTTATTTGCATATCTATGCGTGGAGCTATAGTCACCCACTATCATGCACAGTGTATTTACACAACCATAAGCAGAATACTATAGCACAGGCTGATTACAGTATGTTAAAAACTTGCAGTATACATCATGTTTATATAAGATATAGTTTATATTAGCAATGACAAACTTAAATGACAAACTGGGAAATCAAAACCAAAAACCCCTGAACAAAAACACCACAAAACAAGCCAGGAATAGTGTAGTGTGTGTGAGTGTGCACATGTAAGATGTTTAGATAACTGACTGCAAATAATGAGTGGCTTACCTTTAATTTTTTTTATTGGTGTGTCCCCCAGAAGCACTGGAAATGCCTGTACAGAGCTGCTGTAGTGCCGAGGAGTTGCTGGAGTGAGTCTCCAAAGAGTGGTAGAGGGGGATGCAGCTCTGTCCTTATTAGTCTCACAGTGTGACCCTCCCACTCCGTGAGCACAGAATACTCTGCAAGAAAGAGCAAACAGCCACCCAGACACAGATTTTACATAATCATATGTGTACATCCCCAGTCAGGTAACCATGTAAGAAATGTTTGGGTTTTTTTTCTCCTTCCCCCACCTCTCTAAAAAGCACCCTCTCAACTGTTCCATAAATTAAACAGCCATGGTATGAATGCATGAATGAAAGAGTATCTGGTTTCTAGCTGTGAAGAACAAATTATGTACATTGCTACACTGGCAGAAACTAGCTTTTATCTTCTAAGTGTAAGCGTATTTTAATTTTATGTACTTTTATATATTTCATCATAAATTTAAAAATCAACCATGCAAGAAACCAAGAGAGTACACCTATTTATGGCACTGATGCTGTGATGCACAGTGAATTACAGAAATTTGTTTTGCCTTTTAAAATCTGTCATTTACAAACCTGAATGTTCTTGCACTTGTAGTGTCATCTATCTGTGGTGAAATGATGAGAATGAGCACTGACACTGGCTCTTATCTGAATGTGCCAAACTGCACTTTTGTCAGGTTCTCCAAGTGCGCCTGTGGCAGTTTTCTGTATTTCACTTAAAGATGTGAACCAGATAACCGGACAGAGAGAAGTAAAACAACCAGAAACAGATGTACAGAAGACAGAGAGTAGGGCTTAATTATATAATTTATATTTTATATATATATATCCAAGACATATTTTACCTTTTTCTTGTAAAATCATTCTGGTGGGAGGAAAAAAAAGAAGGTCGTCATAGGACAATTTATCAGCTTAACATCAATTTAGCCAATTGGTCTTCAGATCAGAAAATATATAGGGTAAACTTTTTCCTACCCCCAGCTCCCATACCCCAAATCCTCCCACCCACTCAGCAGATTTTGGAATGTGTTTCCTCATTTCAGTCAAGATAACTAGCCAGGATAACCAACAAATCACATGGAAAGACATGATTATCTTCCTGGTTTGAATTTCAAAACAGTTGTTGTTCTTCCCAACTTAGAATCACGAGAGAAAGATGAAATTGCAGCTTACGTACACATCTGCTGGGGTGTTTTATTCCACAGCCTTGCCACAGACTTGTGGTGTAACTTTAGGCAAGTCACACTTCTTGCTTGCTCATTCTGTAAATTATAGAAAGTAAAGCTGTCTTACCTCTCAGGGTGAGGTGTAAGAGCCCATTCCCACAGCTGACAAATCATCGGAGCACTCTTCTTCTCCTTCAGACTGTTCATTTGATAAAGGCTTCAATGTTGGGCCATAATTCTGTGTTTCAGAGTTGTGACATCCTCAGTTAAAAGACCCTTTGTGAAAGCTCTGCCCCTAGTAAAAAGCGTCATTTTTTATTATTTGAGATGAACTGCATTTCTCATTGCTGTTGCAAGCTACAAAATTCTGGGTTTTTTTAAACTTCGTTTTACATGTCCTAAATACCTGGATTCATCTACCTTACATGAATATAAACAATCTTATTAATTTCAATCAAGTATAAGCTCTAAGTAGCTAAGCATTTTAATTGCATACGGGCTTGCACATACAGTTTATCCTTTAAAGAAATATTTCTGCCTCTTAAAATTTCAGTAATGCTTCAAGGTCCAAACCCAAATACAGTCTTCATTTCCCGTGAAGCAATAATGAAACAATTCCTAAACCAAGGATGTTGCTTCCCTTGCAAAATACTGACACTACAGATGGAAAACTAAATACCTTATTTGGACCATGTCAACTTTAAAAAAACTTCACATCTGCATGAAAGCAGTAAGTTGCAGAATTAGAAACTGCTACAACCTCCCCTGACTAACACATACGCTTCCTGTAGTCTCGGCCAGATCTTCAACTAAACAGGATTATTCCAGTTCACATAAATCAAAGGAATTGCAGTGATTTATACTAGTTGAGGAGCCCCACATTAGGGACTGCCATCATATGTATTTATGGACAACACTGTTCACATTATTAAAAACAGTTTAAACGACTAGTGACATGAAAATTGGGAACAAGAAAAACCTTGCTATTTAAAAACCTCTGTCATGACCTCCAAAAAAAAAGGCTTCTGTCTGCCTCCCATAATATAAGAAGCAAAGCCACAACTGGTCACACGTCTGTTGTTGCCACTATGATCTTAGAAATCCCAAAAACTTCCTCACCTGCAGTTACTGATGCACTCCAGAGAAAATGTCTGTACATTATCTTATCTGCTTTAAATCTGGGAAGTACTGGAAAAACTGATAATCTAAGATGAAGCAGCAGTGATGCCTTGAGCAAATGGATGATATCCCATCTTGTCTTTGCAGCAACATTTTTCCAGCTATCTCAGTTTAGCTAAAGCACAGAGAAGACAGAATTAGACCTGGATCCAGGAAAGAGTCAAGACAAACACACCAAGAAGCAGAAAGTAGAGAAATTTAGGTTTGAAGCCATACTTAGCACAGACATGCAGAGAACGTTCCATCTCCTGTGCCAAGGCGAAACTGCTCCACTGAACAGCTTTTACTACAACTGCAGTTGCAGGCAAGATGCAGGGGGAAAAGGTGAGAGAATAGGGGGGCTAAAGCACTGACTTATTTTTGCAGAAAACTTTTCTTTATTGCTGACACTCACTTTCACCCTTTGTTACTTTTTTGTCATGATTAGATATCCAAACCAGCCAAGTTGCATAATTCGCTCTGTCTGCGCGGTGTTAACAGATTTGTCTCCATCTTGTTAGACCCACATTTTAAACTGTTCCTTACAACAATACATATCCAAGAATGAAGCTGTAAACTTGGACAAAACTCTTTGAAAGCAGCAGTATCCTACTTGAAAAAAAGTTTGTAAAAGGAGATTAGTTTGAAACGCCTTTACCACACAAATTCTCACTGAATGTAGTGCTCAGTATTTCTGTTCCATTGTGTAAGCCCTTATGTGGCATTGTTGCTTGCCAGATGATCCTTTCTGCCCTCTGCAAGATTTGCTGGTCACGACAACTGCATTCCACTGAAGCAATTAAAATATAAATGCTTTTAAATACACGAGACTGAACTATGGTGAACTTAGACGAAACAGGTGGAATCCCAGCTCTGGGGAAGTTAATGGAAATTTTGACATCGATGTAAATGGGGCAAAAATGTCACTCAAATGAGGGCACTTTGGCAAAAGCTACATGAAAAGGGAATTATTTATATGCATGTGCACACATACTAAGCACTCATAAGCAGCAAAACCAACAGAAAAGCTGGATGTCACTTCGTTTCTGCTATAGGAGACAAAACGGAAAAAAACTAACTGCTACTTCTTCTACTGCATACTTAAGCAGCACTCAGATTTTCATTAGAGGGGCCAAAATAACTCAAAAAATGCAGACAGAATACTTATCGTTACAGTTTTGTGATATTTGTTGTCTTAGCTCAGGCATTTTCTTCACTCTTTGACACTTTACACATGTCTTAAAACAACCAATTGCTAGTAAATATAATGGTACAGCAACCAAAAAAAAAAAAAAAAAAAAAGGAAAGGTACATTCTTTATCTTGAATTCCAATGCCAGTGATAAACCTAATCTCAAAAAAATAATAATTCACAATGTTTAGTGTTATCTGATCCTAATATGTTTCATATTTTTGAAAGTGGTATTTTAATTCAAAATATATACAATTCAAATACAATCAATGTAATGACATATTGCTTATATTTACCACTTGCAAACATGTCAAAAGCTTTATCATATGCTTTGAATGGTATTCATTAATATTCCAGAAAAATATGTTTCTCAGTATATACTACTCTTTAAAGTGTTAGTTCAAAAATTCAAAACCTAAGTTGTTCGAACCTGAAATACTTCTGGATTTGTAGCATTCAATAGAACATCAGTCTAGTTTTAGAGAAACAATGCTAAGAATAACAGCATTAAAATGTTCCTTATCTAGTAAAAGGCATACTTTCCTTTTTCTTCCTATTAATAAATATATATTTATATACACATATGGCCATGCCCTGAACAGCTTGCCACAAGTTCTACTGTTTCATGAACCAAAGACATACACAATAAAAAAACCCCTAAAGTTTACCACAGTTCTTCTTGCCTTGATACAGAATCCGCCCTACCTGTAAAGCAGAAAATGCATGCCTTTTGGTGGCTTTTGTATTGCACAAGAAAACAGTAAGTGGTCAAACATCTAATTTAGGAAGAGAAGAGCTGAAAAAAGATTTTCCAAAACAAGTCAAAGCACATCTTCTGGCTTGTTTTAGATTGAAGTATCCATATATCATTAAAAGTCATTAAACATAATGAAAAGGTCATGGCCGGGTTTTAGGCAGCTTTCCTGGGAAGTAAAGGTGTTTGCCTAATATTTCTTTATGAATATGGTAAAATCCTACACACAGTCTGAAAGCATCTATAAATTAGTAAAATGTGTTAATTTAAAATTTATAATGCAAATGATATAATGACAAAGGAAGGTCAATAGCAGAAAAGGTATCAGCAAAGTTTAAGATCCTGCAAATAAACTAGGCTGTATAAGACCTGCAGGTTTAATGGGCAGTGTTATTTCAGCTCAGAGAATATTCTGTGCCTGTTTTCTTTTAACTTCAGCAAGATGAAGCATAGACTTTAAATTGTAACAAAGATGCCTAAGAATTCTCAATCATCAATATTAGCCAGTATCCCCTACTGTTGTGTAATTTCTAGCCAGCTAATTTGCCCAAATAATATTTAAAAATGGAATACTACTATGATAAATAACCCACTTTCTAGGTCCACTTATAAAGAGTTTCAAATTTTAGAAAGTAACTTCTTTAAATTTGTGTATGCCATACCAACTGATATTTAGTGAACATCAGTTTTATCAACATAGTAGCTACAATTATATTAACACGTCCAGGATTCTGAGTTCCTGCAGAGCTATTTACTATTTTTCAGTGCTCAATCTCAATACTGTCAAGCAACATAAAAAATGAAATATTAAAATGACAAGTATTTTATTTATATTTATTGCTGAATAAATAGGCAGAATAATCTAGAAAGTCTCAATAAGTGCATATTTAATCTGTATCTCTGCATTCACATACTTTATTTGCCTCCCATCTAGGAGTAATATTCTCAGGGTTTAACCATTATACTTTTAAGAAAGTAGTTTTGTAGATTTATGTAAGCTTGTTGTGTAAGCCTAGAGCTATCTAGTTACGGTCTCTGATTTAGAAGAACCCTGAATTCAGTAGCATCTAAAAGACTGCAGCTAGAAGTAAGACTGAAGTGCATGCAAAAAGAGAAAAAAAGATCTGGCTGTCACACGCCCTCTAAACAGCCTACTGACCTATACATGTTGCAAGTCAACATCCTGTATCACCCTGTGCATTTATGAATTTTTGGGAGCTAAGGATTTCAGCACTAATAGAAGATGACAGTCCAAAGGCAGAACCTATCAGACCGTGTTTGCATAACTATTTGTGTGTTCATGCACTGTGAATCAAATAAATTTTCCTGTTTTCTAGGAATGCAAATTCCAGTGCTACCTCATAGAAAGGCCACTATTTAAATAAATGGAAGGTTCTTAAAACAAATGTAGCCATGTAATGTATAAAGAGTAACATTTGCCTCAATCTCTAAATTGTTTATTTTTGTCATGTCAGAACTGGTTTGTACACAATGGAGAAAGTTAATTTTGGAGCAAGGCCAAGTGATTTAGCATGAACATGCCATTTTGATGAAGCCCAGAGTTGCTACAAATTGCTTTGGTTTCTTCCCTTTCTGGTAAGTGGAATCCAGATAAATCTTGTTAGTAAACTGTGTACTTAATCCTGCCAATTAGCCATTGACTAATTGTGTTGGAACCAATTATTAATGCTGGAACCAACTACGTTCAAACAGCTTAGACTGGCAACTGTTTAGTGAGGTCATATTTTTATGACAAACGTTCACATCCTGACCTTCTAGGGTAAGCACATGATGGGAAGGGAAGGGAAGGGAAGGGAAGGGAAGGGAAGGGAAGGGAAGGGAAGGGAAGGGAAGGGAAGGGAAGGGAAGGGAAGGGAAGGGAAGGGAAGGGAAGGGAAGGGAAGGGAAGGGAAGGGAAGGGAAGGGAAGGGAAGGGAAGGGAAGGGAAGGGAAGGGAAGGGAAGGGAAGGGAAGGGAAGGGAAGGGAAGGGAAGGGAAGGGAAGGGAAGGGAAGGGAAGGGAAGGGAAGGGAAGGGAAGGGAAGGGAAGGGAAGGGAAGGGAAGGGAAGGGAAGGGAAGGGAAGGGAAGGGAAGGGAAGGGAAGGGAAGGGAAGGGAAGGGAAGGGAAGGGAAGGGAAGGGAAGGGAAGGATCAACAGTCCTGACTTCAGTGTTGATCCAGTCCCCAGTCTGATGCACCCAGACTTCGTAGAGATGCGTTTTTGTTGCCCTTGCAGCCCTTGTAGCCCTAGAGTTAAATTTCTTTATAGGTAGATCAGTTAGCATGTGCAATTTGTTCTTCTAGACCTTTCTGGAAATGGGTTGGAGGGTTTCAGGGATCTTGGGTGGTTTTGATCCTCCTTTACAGTCCATGCCAGCTTCTTCACCTCATTCCAGTGCCAGTGCCATTGTACTGATCTCCAGGAGCCAAAACAAGGACATTTTTCTCAGAAAAGCGCTGTCTCACCTCATTATGCCCACCGCTCTTCTCCAGCCACATCTTGTTCTTTGTCACAGTGTATTGTTTCCAGCAATCCTTGGTTGGCTCCACCACTATCAGTTCGTGAGGCATACACATGAGCTCCTTATCTTCTGGGCTTCTACCAGGGGAAGACACTTTTCAGAAAGAAACAACATTTTTTTAAACAAAATTCTGTTTGTCAAATTTTTTTTAGTATGAATAATCATAGCTTGACATGCTTTCAAACCTATTTATGAAGAACTAATTCTGGTTCATGTGTTAAAACTAAAAGGTCATATTTGTTAAAAAATAAGAACTCACAAACTGTTCTAGGACTGAGTTGCTGCAATATTCATCAGCAACACTGAGCTTGTCTCTCCTGTTTCAATCAATATCCTTCCATTTCCCAGGACTTAGAATAGAGGTTACTTCTTTAAGGAACTGTTAATGAGTTACAGATACTTCACTGGTCTTTAGGGAACTTTAAAATTTACTTCAAGAGAGGATTTGATGCCTGGAGAATAGAAAAAAAAATAGGCTAAAACAGAATACACTAAGCATGTTGGCAGGAGTGAAAAAAAAAACCAACGCAAATCAAACAGAAAAAAATCCAAAAAACCCTAACCACAGAAGGCCTGTAAGAAGAAGAATACATAACCAAAAACAAGAGCTTGCATGAGGAACACATTTCTTCTTACGCGGGATTTATCATTCCCACAGAATTATTTCTTGCAATCAGAACCTGGGTTTGACTGCCAAGTTAGACTAGCCTAGTTCCAAATGACAAATCTGGCAAGCCTCCTTCACAGTCCTCCCTGGTAGTGAGCTTCACTACATAAATCAGTGGGAGTCTGAGTGTATCCCATGGCTGCCTGTGGTACGCCACAGCAAACCCCTGGAGAAGTGTTACCAGGGCACAGAGAAAGAAGCTCTCTACATCAAAGCACACTTCAGCAATTACAGCAAGACAAAGGATTACACACATTCACTTGATTTTCTGTGTTCCTGTGGTGTGAAGACCACAGAGCTAATAAACCAAAACTAATTTAATCACAAGTTTAAATCCAGCTTTGTCAGTTACTTCAGGCCAAAGGAATTGTGGAAGTGAATTACGCTGCTGTCTACACATGTAAGCAAACAGCAAATGGGGTGAAACCTGAATGCAAGTCATGTGAGGCAGCTGAGATGTCTAAACTAAAGGTGTAATTTCCCTTGGAAAATACAGATTTGGGGTCTATTCTTTATAAGTGTCTCTTTTGCTTTTAGAGTGACAATGTTTTTCACTTCAATATGCCACCTTAGTTGCTGAACTGAATCTGGGCATGGTTAAAGGTTTTATAGAATCAGTGGACTTTCAACCAGTTTAGATAAACTTTACGACCAGCATGGATTTTAGATATCTTTAGGTAAGGTAGTCTTATGCACTTATGTTGTTATATTTATATTTTTTTATGACTAACAGTTAACTGCAAAAATTACCTAGACTACTACAACACATTTTTATAATTATGTAATTTTTTCACAAAGTAAATTGTGCTGATACTAATAAACTGAGTCAAATTCGATGTACAGAGGACTGAAATGAGTATCCCACAAGCATTGCCTGCAACAGATGTGATTAAATAAGAATTTTCAATTACATCTATATAAAGGCCTTCCATTTACATTTGGAGCAGCTCTCCTTAAGAGTTTCATTAAGACAAACTTAGCTTGGCCTGTAGCAAAGGTGTGCATATCCTTTTTTAGATGTAATTTAACTTTATTATCTAAGAGATGATAAAAGTTTAAGTAGCACTTTCAGTGGGGGACTTCCACTCCTATGATTTTTTCAGGCTATTATGAATAAACATGAAAATTCATAAAAGAACATTCTCCACTTGTATTTTAGATGTACATCCCAGGGGGTACTGAGAGGTAGTCATAACTGCTCAGATCCCCACCTTACTGTAATTTCTCATGTCAGAAGTTAATTCAGAAGTCTGAAATACTTCTCAGTCTATACCACTGCCATCACTTTGAGTTCAAAATCTGTCCCATCAAACTCCCCAGTCCTCTGCCTTGCCTGCATGACGACAGCTGTCTCTAAACTGGAGACAAGGCAAGGAAAACCATGCAAGAAAAAGGGGCAGGAGGCAGGATGACATTTACAACACGGGAGGCTATCCCTGCTCACCTATGTAAACTCAGTTAAAATATAAAACATTGAATAATTTAGTGATTTACTACTCTATCTTTGAATTATTTACCAGTATGAGAATCAGGAGCTGAGGCCATAAGACAAAAAGAAAGAAACAGAAGTGAAAATTAAGATACTAGGGTATCCTTTGATATAGGGTAGCCAAATGGGTTGGGCTAGATTCCTTTTCATCTCTTTGTTAAAGAAACACAAGTTAATCTTCATTCAGTCAGACTTATTCAACCTCTTTCAGTATAAAATACTATGCAAGGCAGTTCTTTTTTATGATGTTATCAATTTCAGAGTCCTGTAAGTTTTTCTGTTTATCAGTAAATGGAGACAAGAGTGAAGCATCATTATATGGTTCATTCCAGATTTATAAGTGGGCATGGACCAAAAAACCTTATAAATCAGACTCAGTTAAGGATTGGATCTCACTTTTCTGATGTAGCCAAGGGGTATGCTTTTGATGCCTTAAGAAATATTTAATCCATAATTAAGCCATAATTATGGGGAGCCACAGTTTCCCCAACTTCCCCCGCATTTCAGCTTCTTTTCTCTGAAGTTAAAATATGTGTTAAAATGTCTTCATAACTTTGACAGTTGAGAAGTGCATTTGACAATGATTTACAGAAAACCTATCAGCATAAAGAACAAGAACACCACAAGTCAGGAAAAAATGAAAATAGAAGAAATACCCTTTACTATTAAAATAGCACAATGAGAAACTCCCCTGAAAATAGCTTCATCAACTTAATTTCTGCTTAAATAACACTAAAAAAAGAAGTCATTATGGTTCATTTAAAAACTGAAACATTTTTAAACATATTTTAAAAATCCTTATCTAGAAATAAATTTTTGGCATTCCTTTTCTTACTGTTTTTCCTGAAATAAACTTTCTCCCACAGGACTGATCCCAGTTCCATTAATGACCTTGCCTTCCTCTGTCAGATTTGCTTATTTAGCACATAGTTGTTCTCTCCTGTGCTGCTTGCAGGATGCCACTGCTATATAGCTCCACTGTAGGATCTCACTGGAAAGAATGAACAAAAGAGAACTAGAAAGTCAGTGCAAGTAAAACACCTCTGGTTTTCTGCTGAGCATGGTAAGGTTTTTTTTTATTTAGAGTGAAATTTGGAATTCACTCAATGTCAGTGTATGCTTTGGCATAAACTTCATTTGGGCCAGAATGTCACACCTGCTTTCCATGGCCTCCCTGTAGTGGCTAGTGCTGTGAGTTAGGAGTGTTGGGGACCTCACTCTACGATTTCACTCTAAACAGAAAGTATGACCCATGCTTCCTGTCATCCTCAGAGAGAGCACAATTAAGAAATAAATATACCAGGAAGAGACAGTTTGCTTGGAGTATGATATGCCTTCATCTGTTAAATAGCCTTATGGTATCAAAAATCTTATTTCTATGTACAAAATTGGGCCATTCTCAACTCCTGAATAACAAAGATGGATTGAGGAGCTTTTGTTTTATTTCATCTGTTTTTTGCTACAAAGCACTGTGGTTTTATGGTAGGTGGGTTTTTTGTTTGGTTGGTTTGAATCTTTTTCTGGAACCATTCCTGCTCGTTGACATCAATTAGCAAGCAGAATGCTTGGATGGTGGAAGCTAACACAATGGCAGAGTTGCATGATTAATACCATATAAAGCAGTAAGGCAGCTACACTCCTGCTACTTAGCATTTCTTTCTGTGAAATCCCAACTTTTGTTGAGCCATCACAATGTGTGTGAAGCTATTGTTGCCCCCCTTAAAATGTTTGAATTTTCCAAAATGCTGTATGCTGCTCAGTAATGTCAGCTATTTACTCCCACAAATAAAACCTTGTATTTGATTTCACTATATCATCTTTATCCTGGGCAATCTTAGTCACTCTACAAAAATGGACATACCATTATTTCCTACTCAACAGCAAGCTGTTCACAATGTTTTCTAGACAAGGAAAGCAAAGCCTTGCACTCCATTTAATGATGTTTATCTAGCAGTAATGTGATAGTTTTGCAGCAAGCCAGCTGAGCAAGGTCCAAATTTTAAGGAAACGTTCTAAGTACGTGTGAGAACATTATTTTTTTGATAACTGGAAAATTGGACTGGGAAAAGTAGGATTGAAAAAAATTTTGAAGTTGCTTAGCAATGCCTCATCTAAATTATAACTGCTTATTTTTCAAAAATGTTTGATTAGTCATTACTGTCAAGTAGGCTAGTATGCTACTATCATTCAGAGCTGCTTTATCGTATACAAAAATGTGCACTAAGACCTTGCTTGCAGACCTGCTTTACTTACAAAACCAGTCCAATTTTAGTGACAGTGATATGAATACTCTCAAAAACCAATATAGGTATATCTAGAGAACCCCATTGTGAAGCAGCAAATAGCTACTAACAACAAAAATGAATTATTTCGATTTATTTAGAAATCTATCCTTTGGATGTCAAGTGTGTTTAAAGAAAGTGCTCATATTTTTAACACAGTGGTGTAGTGTTTTATTTGTTTGAATGATGCCAAAAGTCAACACAAGTAAAACCCAAATCAAATAAAACCTGATAACATCTGCAATCGCTAGGACTTCAGAGGTGATTAATGTGAAACCACACATGAGCAAAGATGATGGTGAGTGTAGTAACAAGTCATAATACAAATACTTACACACTGGAAAATGTTTTCCATCAACTTGTAGAATGCTAGAAAATACCACACTCTGAGTATGCTACTTAAAAGAGCACAAAAATAAAAATGAACTAATTTATGAAAGACCAACAAGTGTAAGTTGTCGTAGAAAACAGGGCAAAACATACATACCTGCTAGATGACATCTAGATTGTAGTAAAATTGTAGAGTTTACACAATGGAGACTGAGCACATGGCAAAGTTGAAGTGATACCTAATGTAACAAACAAACTGAAAAGTACCTGATTACACCAGGGAAGGCAGGGAGAACTTTAAGCAATATCTACAACAGAATAACTTTACCAGTGTAAGAGTACTGGTGTGAAGTGCTACAAAAATAGTAATCAGCACCAGGTAATGAAGCAAGTCAGGGCTTGAAAGCCTCCAACAAAGGAGACAACATCTCTGCAGACATCCTGCTCCTCTGTTTGACTGTCCTCATTGTGAAGAGATTTCTTTTCACATCAAGTTGGAATCTCTCTCGTTTCCACCTGTGCCCAGCTGGCATCCACCCATCGTGTACTTTCGAACCACTCAGCTTCACTTTTCTCCATGACCTTGCCCTGTGTGTAGGCTGCTATTAGGTGTCCTGAAGACTTTTCCATGCTAATCAAAGACCACTGCCATGCCAAAAACACACTCCTGTAATAGCAAGCATGCTGACACAGAAAGCAAACTGTGTCTTCTTTGCAGGCTGTGCTTGCTCTACATCTTTAATGCAGCCAACATAGAAAAAACAGGAAGAAGCCAGAAAATGATGATCAAAAAATTTGGCTACCAACATATCTGGGCACGTATTTTCAACTCTTCCTCATGCCAGATTGCCACCACTTCATGCCAGATTCCCACCAGGATTTTTCTTCTCGAAGTGACTAAAAACATGCTTTGTGGGATATTTTGATGTCCTTTGCTTCTACAGAAAGTACAGCCCATGCACATGGTTCTTTTGGGCACTCCTGTTTCCCCTGGTTAAAACATTGGGGACATTGTAGCAAAGAATTACCTTAAACAGAGCAAAATTTCTGGTGCACTTGTTTAATTTGGTGACTATAAAAAAGCAAATAATAACCCAGTGAAAAAACAGAAGTGGAAAGGTTTTTAATATCAAAGCAAATATACAAAATAAATACAAACACATAATCATTTAAGTAAATACCTGCCATGCATCATGTTAAAAAAAAAAAAAAAGTATATTTCTACTATTTTGTACTGAAAAATACTATCTGTATCACTTTTTTGGTGGCAAAAAAAGGCAGACAGAATCCAGCAAGTGAACTCAGCCTCTCTCTCTCTTGCGACAAAGCAAAATAGTTGCTGGAATAAGGGAAGGAGAACAGTCACCAAGATCTGTCAATACATAGAAGACATACAGGATTCTACAAACTCCTATTAGTGTGTCTGTCATGTAACAAATAAGAGACCAATGGAGACTGCAAGATGAAGGTGAAAAGATCAATGGGACCATATTTATTATGATTTTCTATCTGTTCTTGAATTACCAAGTTCATCAGAGTTCAGAATGGAAATGCTGTGGTTGCAAATATTGGAAAGAATGCTTTAGGCAAGTTAGTCATTCATTAATAGAAAAGAATTCATGGTTGAATATATAGTGAAGAAATAGCAGAGTTTAGGTAAGCTCTAGCGGTGCATATCTACAGAAATGGAAATTTTTATGATGGCACTGAATCACAGGCTTGAATGCTTTGGAAAGCAATAGTGCCATCAATATTGACAGAGCTTGACAAGAACAGTAAGATTGGGAACAATCCATTTTAGTTTTGAAAAAAATGGATTTTAAACTGATTTATACCTAACTTTAAAAAGAGAAATCATTCATACATTACACACCAACTCCCGAAGTTCTTGCTGTGCTGAAACTTCTGCAGAAATGGGGATTCTCTCCAAGTAATGCTTAGGAGATGTGGCTCTCCTGGGATCCCCGGCGAACCTGCTGCAGAAGCGGCTCTGGAGAGCTGCACGGCGGGAGCCCTCTGGCGGGCGAGGGCGGAGAATGCCCCGAACCGCCGAGCGAGGCTCCTGCCACTGAAACGGGGTTCTTACACCTAAAATCGCTGCGTTTGTAACTACTGATTACTGTTAACTATTGCTGTTTGTATATATTGATTAAAAATGATTTATTTGAATCACTGATTGCAAAAGGGTGAGTTTTGATATCATTCTTTTTCTGTTAATACCATCTGTTTCCCTTACCTCCTTCAATGATTATTCAACTGCAACCCAAAGAGGAAAACAGTTCGCCTGTGGGAAATAATGAAACAGGAAGAGTGCCTTAAACTACGTCCTTGTCAAAAACATAGAAGAAAAAGTATTACTGTAACATGCATCCATCTCTGCTAATTCCTTTACTGTGTATAGGGAACATTAAATCTTAGTGGTAGCTTGAAGCCCTAGCATTCCTTTGGGTCTTGTAGAATGAACAGTATACAAGCCAGAACTTTCAATATTGAATCAAGACTGAGATTGCTTCTTACTATGTACATGCACATGCCTGGCTCTGCACAGCTGGTTTAGAATAATAGAATGGTTTGGGGTGTGAAGGGAGCGTAAAGTTCATCTAGCTCCCATCATCCTGCCACGGACAGGAGCACCTTGCACTAGACCAGTGCTCAAAGCTCATCCAACCTGGTCTTGGACACTGCCAGCATTGTGGCACCCACAACTTCTCTAGGAAACCTGTTCCAGTGCCAGAATCAGTTGTTTTGACTCCATGTGTTTAAAGTTTTTAAAGGCATATACAGAGCAGTGTTTTTTGCATCCATGTTCATTGAAAACTAACTGATAAATGATCCACAGGGTTACAAAGCATACATTTTAGATAGGACAGAAATGCCAGAAAGTAGAACAATTTGTTCTTTTGTGAAGTCAGAACTACAGAGGTAACTACTGTTATGCCACTATTAATCAAAAAGGTCTTAAAGATAAAACTTCACAGTCAGCAGCCATAATCTCATGCCATTCTTCCTCTAGTATATTGCTTTCTGCTACTGCCCTACTATCCAATTCCTCGTGCAATTGTTGAGAATAATGTTTTTCTTTGCATTCTCCAAAGTATTATCTTCTATCTAAATACAGTTGCTGTGTCAGTGACATTAATCATTGACGTGTTCAGGTTGGAAGTGACTCTTGGCATCTTTCTTGTCCAACCTCATGCTCCAAACAGGGTCACAGTGAATCCAGACCAGCTTGCTGAAGGTTTTATCAGTCAAATTTTGTAAACCTTCAAGAACAGATGTTGCAAATGCTATCTGGGCTATTTGCTCTACCGGGTAATTATCCTTACACCCTTCCCCCCGCCGCCCCCCCCATATTCAGTCAGATCCTCCTATTTTAATGAATGTTTACTGTCACTTGTACTGTGCCCCACTGACTCCATGTCTGGCCAGCCTCCCTGCCAGCCACAGCCATCTCTCCTGTGGGCTGAACAAGCCCAGCTCCCTCCCCTCTCCACACAAAACAGGTACTACATTGTCCAACACCCTGGTGACCCTCCCCTGAACCCACTCCAGTTTATCAGTCTGTTTCTTGAACTGAGAAAATTAGATTCAGCAAACCTCTCTTTACACATGGAAGCATTAAGCCTACTTTTGCCCCTGTTTTGATATAACAGGAAACTTCTTTTGCTCATGGGTATGGGCTTAAGGCCTATTTTGAGCGAAGAGGCTCACCTGTTTGTACTGTTCATTATAACATAAAAATAACCTCTTCTATGCTGCTAGACAGCCCTTGATGCCCAGGATTCTTTATGCAGTCCATATGTTGGGTTTAAATAATGTAGATGGCTTTGAATCAGTCTTCTGAGCCAGAAGAAATTCACCTTTATCATGAAGATTACTTTCTAACACCATCAAACTGACAAACCCCAGCTGTTGTTGGTGTCCTAGAACAGCCACACTGAGCTGAACTATCTGAAAAATAGTGAAATGACTGAGATTTTAGGGCTTCCTATATTGACCTTTTAGTGCCAACAGCAAACCCTTTGGAAAGCAGGGAAAGCTTACCAATCTTCCCTTGCAAATCCTGTCCTTTCTGGCACTCCCCCGCTTAGGGGCCTTCTGAGCTGGAGGCTGCTTCTCTGTACTACTGCTTAATACTGCTTGACAGACCTCTCATCCATGAATTTCTCTATTAATTTTTAACATATGCATACTTGGTATTCAAATCATCCTATATTAAGAGTATCTTTTTGTTTAAATTTTATGAAGCATTCTCTTTCTAAGTCTGCCGCTTGTTGATTTATTTTGTGCCCATTTTCTTTTGATATGAGCATGACTAATTGTCCTCTAGTCTCTTTTCCTTGTGTCATTCAGCACCTTTAAAATTCTATCACTTTTCCTTGAGCAGCATCTTTTCCAAGATGGTGATTCCAAATTACTTACTTTTTTCTGTGCACACTGTACTCCTCACTTTGGTCACACTTTTTATCCCCTAAACTATCAAAAATTCTGTGTAACAGACATCAAAGCAACTAACTGTCCATGTAGCATAACAATGATTACACTATCCCCTTCCCAGTAGTATCAATACTTATCTAAACTTAGTGGCACCTTTTTCATTAAATTCAGAGAATCAGAATTTAATCTATTGTTTTGCTTACTTTCCATCTTGTTTCTTTGGTGCATCCTGGGAAGATCTCCATTTTCCTTCCAAGTTTATGCCTTGGTTGCAGTTTTCCCATGTACAAAAGATTAGCAGTGTCCTTAATAATTTCAGACAAACATGCAGAAAACAGTACTTTAGATGTTATAATATGATGAAGGAGTCAGTCCATTGTTTGATTAGTGCTATGATAAAAATACTGTGGAATTCTCTTTTTTCCTCTGAAAACTGCAGGCTGATAGTTTCATGGGAAAACAACATTTACATTCATTTTTGTTGTAGGAATGTTCACACACTTCTGTTGTGGAAGTTGACATTACTTTTGTTCTTAGCACTTCATGCAGAACTATAATTTACATTCAAAAAAGTTTTTAATTACTGAGTTCAGAAAAAAAAGAAATTGAAAGCCTTGAAGGCTCTAATTGTTTTTACAGCTCTTCTTAAAGAAAATAATCTACACTCTCTATGTCCTGGAGAAATTAATCACCTCTTCTGCCCTCAGACTCCTTTTTTAAAATTCTGGTTTCGTTCAAGTAAGCAAACCAAAGAACTAAGAATAAAAAAAACAACTCCATAGACATTACCATGCAGTTTTTAGTAATTCATGAACAGAAAACCACTCTAAATTCTTCCATTAGATTAATTCTAAATTTCTGACTCAACTTCTTATTTCTATTTGCATGTTCTGACTTTTAGAAGGATGACCTCTGTTCCAAAATAAATAAAAACTAAAAAAAAAAACAAACAAACAAACAAAAAAACAAAAACAAAAAAACCAACCAAACAAACAAAAAAACCCCCCAAAAAACCCAAAAAAAACCCCCAACCTTTTACCCTTCTTCAATACTACCACAACAAAAGAATAAGCACACAGTGCATAGATTAGCTATTCCTCTCCACCTTGTAACAGTTCTGTGCTTTCATAAAGAATTTACTAGTCCCAAACTATGCCAGTTTTTTTCTTTATGTGTTGGAAAGTCACATTTTAGGGACTGGGCTTTGCCATTTTAAGTACTTCAATTATTATGTTTATTGATTTTACAAAGTTATGTAAATTATTTATATAAACGATTTCATGGAATTTATTAAAAAAATTTGTTGAGAAGGACATGCTAAATAGACAAAAGAAGTGAACTGATTGCACAGAAAGTCTATCTTTAGCCTCCAAAAATGGTGATTCAGCCTTTGACTTGGGCTTCCTGAAAAACAATGCTCCGGTGCTGATGTGTATGCTGGGGAGAACACTGTATTTCCCACTTCATGTATTTTTTTTTCCTCAGTTCCACTAAATGTTGAGAAAACCTTTTTCTAAACCCAATGGGATCATCTATTTTCCTCATCATGCTATAATTACTCTTTGGAAAACTGTTTTCTTCCCTATTCTTACCCAAAATAAAAACTGAGCTGATTTAAACCAAGTTAAAGTCAAACTGAAATTTTCATAAGGTTCACAAAACCGTGTCCCTATTTTAATGTAGATGTTGAGTCACTGATACATCAGTATAAACTACTGATGTTGAAAAAGGTTTAAAGGGAAATGAAGTTTCTCTTGATAAAAAATGATAGACTGCACTTAATCCAAACACTCTGAAAACATTGGCATGACTGAGGATTTTGAAATAAGGTAACATTTTAGGATAAGGAAACAATACAAGCAGCAAAGATGTGAAGATGGCATCATGTTGTTCTTTCTATATTAAACTAGCAGTAAATGACATCCAAGTTTATGGGTACAGCAGAAAATCAAACTCATAGAGTGAAAATTAACTATTAATTGTCATAAACAGGTAGAAGAATTATACAAGAAAGGCCTCATAAAATCAGGCCTGCTCTGTTAATAGCTAGCCTGTCATTTCTTTTAAGTGCAGCTAAGTAATTTACAAGTTCCCACGCAAAAACAATCTTGGTATGTTAACACAAAATACAGTTCTTGGGTGAAAACCAACTAGCACCTGCATAAACAATAAGACCTGTCTCCTGAGAATCAGTAGAAAAAATACGTAAACTAATTAAAAATAGAGAAATTTGATAGATATGCAAAATACCAGACACTGACCAATGAACTAAGTGTGAATGTATTGTCCACTAATAAGATCTGACACAGTGCCTTCTATATCCTGTATCTTCTTCAATCCTATAAAATATGACCTATACAATAAAGATTTGGCTTTTCCTGCATGAGGAAAATGGAGTCATGGCTGACCTACTGCAACAATTAATGGCAACAATTGCAACAATTTATGAAGAAACCCAAAGCTGTGCCACTGGTTAAAGAAGACCAAGGAAGCACTGAAGTACAGGGATGGAAAGGAGATGCGTGACACACCAGTCTCAGAAATCTACCTTCATCTGCAGTAGTGGTAAATGAACTACAGCATCACATCAAACAAAAGACATTTCAAGAAGTTACAGTCAATTTTATTCACAGAAGCTGAAACACTTAAAATAAATGTGTCATCATTCCCAATGGTAAATTGTGTGTACTTGGAGAGTACTAGGTCCAACGTGTTCTGTACTATCATGTTTAGAGGTTTTACCCGATTCAGGCACATAATATAAATAATAATTTTACCTTCAAGTATAAGAACGTGACATGTTTCGTCAAATATTGCCAAACCTAGTTTCACTATCTTCTCTTTTAACATGAGAAAAAATTTAGAACAAGTAGAGTTAATAAGGGAATTTTAAAATATGGCATTGCCACTAGCCCACATGCTTTCAGCCCCCTTGAAACTTGGGGGATTATCAATTGGTGACATGAGCAGCTCAGTGAAGCGAGAAGAAGCACCTGCTCCCTGTTGGTATGTACACTATCTAGCTCAAGTATGATTCTAATCCCTTGTCCTGGTTAGAATGAAAATGGTGTCCTGTTTCATATACTTTCATTTCTATAATACTAATCATCTTCTTTCTCTGTCTTTTCACCACATGAATACTTCAGTAAAAGTAAATTCTATGTGTTATTAAGTAGCATCTAAGACATTTTCTGTAGTTTGGATTTATTTCCTATATATACAGGAATTACTATAATGGTTCTTTTTAGACAAAGATTTTATTTTGTAAACAATATAATTAAAGTTTATTTTAAATTATGTATTTTCTTTATAACACAAAAATTTTAAATCCTTTTTTTTGGCATTGTGCAACCATCTTGAGTGGGAAAGGAGAATGGTATTTAAGGAAGTCCACAGATATAATTCTTTATTTTTTCACACTATGGCTGCTACCACCACAATGCCTATCAGGTTTTGTTGAGGAATACAGTAACAGCATTCTCTTCAGACTTACTCATTCTATTTTCATTCACACATTATCTCAATGACTCACAAAAAATCCTTTTTATGTACAGTAAACTTTTTTAAAGAGACAGTTAATTATTAGTTGCAATTATCAACCCCCGCTACAAACATGCCCAGAAAACCTTTACAGAAGTCACTTTTTGTATTCCTCTCACTCTTGACTCCATACATGCTGGCCTAAACAAGCACTTCTATCCACTACCACTGTTTAGTGCATTCACTGATCTTGTTGCACACGATGGCATCCTGATGAAAAGCTTTTATTAGCAAGAGCAAAGAACCGTGAAAGAGCACAAGACAGATTTCTGTGTGTAGGCACAAAAAGAGGCACACCCACTACTGAAGTGTAGGAGAGAATAGCACAACAGAGAGAACTGCTGAGATCTTTCTATACACCGTGCTAGCCTAACCTGGCTGTTGGAAATGCAGCACTGGTGTACAGCACTGCAGACAGCACTAGCACTGCTGATCATGAGAGTCCCAAGCACTCAGTGTGGTACCACACTCTCTCAGCTTGTAGGTGATCAACAACTTTGGTATTAATGATGCTACTTCACTGGCTGGCTCATACCACAACCATCTACCTACTCTCAAGCACTAAGTCTCTGCACAAAAGGTACATTTGTTCTTCTCACCTCCTCTTCTATTTGTACACAGTGGAAATATTTCTTCTGTGCTGTGACCACTTGCCTCATTTTTTATTTCTTGCCCCAGAGTCTCACAGGGATTAGTCTTACTGACCCACTGCCTCATGTACCTTTGTTCTTGTCCTGGCTCATTTTCACCCCATGATAAAACACTGCAACTGAGTAAAATGCAGGTAGAGTTGGGACACTATATCCAGCCATCCTAGAAGCTGTCTACAGTGACTGAGAAACACAAACATGGCTCTGATAATGCCAAGAAACATCTAATCAATGTATCCTCAAGCGTAGTGCTGTCAATAGACATTGTGAGTATTGTGAGTATTCAGAAATCTGATCTCCGATTTATCCATGAGCACTCTCCTACATAAAGAGCTGTGTGAATACAGGCATGAAAAATGTTAGTCTTAGGTTTCTCAGCAACAGTAACAACAGGTGAAATTTCCACTTCCTCACCAGAGTCAACACATAAATTGAATACCATTTTTAAGACTTATTATTATAGGGTTTTTGTTGGCACAATGTGTAGACAAAGGTCACTATTTGAACATTAAAAAAACCACTTAGTTTTGCCATTAAACTGGGGGTTTTTTTTTGTGTACTTGACATCTGCAGTGTCCCACCCAATGGTAAAAAAAAAATAAACTGATCCTTTGCATTTTGTTTGTAGATAAGTCCTCAGATAAAGATTTGCTAATTTTTATAAAGTAAGGGATAAAATTATTTTAATTAATAAACTCTGAATTTTAGGGAATAAAAAAGCCATTCAGAATGCTAGTGGTGACACGGTATTGAAAAAAACCAATCACAGTCAGATACCATAGTGGTAACATTAGAAAAATTTCCATTGTGCCTGCACTGTACTTAAAAGTATTACTACCATTCCAACAAAAACTGAAGTTCTTCCTTTAAACTATGAACATTAATCATTTTACACACAGAGACATGACATTTTTTACTGAAACCTTTAAAACTTTCCTCACTGTCCAATTAAAACTAGGTTACCAACCACATTTACCAAGAAAGATTGACAGAATTATGGGAATTTCTTTAATATTACCATTTACTGCAAAAATATTGAAAGATTTCAGCAAAAGACTCAAAGATTGAATTTTTCTGTTAGTGGAAACTCTATAATTTTGGGCGGGTTTTTTTTTTTTTTTTAATCTTCCTTAAACTATATGAACTCAGCTATTTAGAAAGAAAAAGATTTTTTGATCATGCTGGAGTACACTTATGGCTTATTTACTAGAGGAAGTTAAATATTCATGTTACCATTGAGTCAAAACAAAAATAATTGTGGTAGCATAGAGCTGTAGCATTTCTTTTTTTTTTTTTTTTTAATTTTAACAGCAGCCTTAATTCTTAAACAGTTACAGGTCCCTGATGTTTGGTATATCAATATTTTATTGGTAAAGGTGTGCTGTACAAAATATAAAAACTTTATATACTCCAAGGGCAAATTACTTCCCTTCCCTCTTGGGAATAGTTTATTTTTAATGTAGTTCTTCGAGGGTTTTAATTCTTCATGGGTTCTTAGGCAATTTTGAATTGCAGCATACATATTTAATAGTAATGACATCCAGGGAAATATTTTCTCAGTTGGAGATAATACACATACATTAATGGTAAAAGTAAAATAGTAAAAAACACACACAAAGAAAAAATCCTAAACCACCAACAACTAAAAGGACATAACACAATCTGCTTACTGGCCTGTAACTGATTATAATTTTATAGTATCTGCTGCTTTTCTCATCAGACTACAAGTTCACCTGGATTGTCATGAACTATCCACTTAGCTCATGAGCTGCACAGCTATTGCACAGCCCTGCTTGCTGCCCCTGCTCTCACACCAAACAAGACACAGCACAAACACCTGTCCTTCCAGAATGAGCCTCCCAAACAATACCACTTCTCCACCAGCAGACCCTTCCTTGCAATGCCACAAGCTCACCTAAAAACTGCACCTACAACCAACTATCCAAGCACCTTGTGAATATTCACTTCATTTTGCTTCCACCTGCACTGTTCTCACAGTAACTTAATATATGGCACAGGTATCTGTCCCTGCAAGCAACATTTCCCTCCATGAGTCAACACAGCCCCTGCAGGTACCTACCTGCAAGGTTTACAAGCTCTCCAGAACCCTCCTCAACTCCATTATTACTCGTTTCATGAATGCTGCCACATGCCAGTGCCTTCTAAACTGCCCTGAAAAGAAATTGAGAAATACAGCATGCATCCACTGCTCTGAGACAAAGCTTCCGCTTCTCCTGTCCTCCCCAAAACAGGTCCCTTTCTTGCAAAGCTGCAAGCCTCTCCAAACTCTTGCTGCCCCAACCACCCCATGCATTGCTTGTGAGTGCCATCACCACACTGTCACAGCAAACTGAACCCCAGCAAACTTGTGACAAAGCTACTCCACCATGCACATCATCAAGTAGTTTTCCTGAGAGAACTCATCCACCTGAGCACACACATCAGATGCCCCGGATACGGCTCACAAGTACCACCATACACTATTGTCTCAGCTAAATGGTCTCTTATACAAATTAAGTTTTGGCAGAGGCAAAACTCAATCTGGGATAAAGCTCTCACAGCCCCTCCATCAACAGATCTCTCCAGGCTATGAGCCCACAGGAGGTCCTTCCATTTACCTGACCTCACACTTGGCTCACGAACACTGTTGATACCAGGAGCTCCCATCAGCCCCACTGGACACACAGCACCTGGAACTTCACCTCTCCCAGGCTGGGCTCCCCTGTCCAAATCAGTCTCTTCTCACAAGGCTACAAACAAAATACTCTGAATTTTAACCTCCTCTTGCTTGGCATGAGTACGTTTGTTCTCTCAGTAGATGGAAACATACAAAACGTCTCTATTGTTTCAGGACGTGAATGTGCCCACGCCTGCCTGCCTGGGTCTCTGAGCCCCTCGTACCAAGGCTGAGGAGCCATCAAGGCTCATAAACACTTCCACCGCTAAGCTGCCTGTGCACCCAGCAGACACCCGGCACTGCAGCCCGCGCTCTGCACAGGGCTATCCCCCGGCTATTCCGGGCACTCCTGCAGGACCCAACCGAGCGGTCCTAAACTGAGACAGGGGAGATTCAGATTAGATACTGAGGGAAATTTCACCGTTAGGGTGCTCAGGCATTGGAATGGGTTGCCCAGGGAGGTGGTGGAGTCCCCACCCCTGGAGCTGCAACAAGAGGATTCGGATCTGGTGCTGGCTGATGAGGTTTAGTGGTTCAGGGGTTACAGTGGAGTGCAGGGTGGGTGGTCGGAATGGACGATTTTAAAAGGTCTCTTCCAGCCTTGAGGATTCCATGGTTGTTTGCATGTAGCACTTAGAGCAAAGTAGAGACTAAGACACGCTGCAGCACCTTGCAGATGAAGGTCCTCCACTCCTCGTGCAAACAAACCCACACTCTCAGGAACACGAACTCCGCAAGGCACCTCCTAAGCCCACAGGCCTCCCGGCCCACGGCTGCCCTCACACCGGGCACGGCGTCCCGAAGCGACGCTTCTCACCTGACCGCGATCCTGCCCGGAGTTTGGCACTATCGCCGCTAGGTCGAGCCCGGGGCAGAGGCACCGCGCTGCCCTCGCCGCACATCCCTGCGGGAGCGGCCCCGACCCGCCAGCACCGCCCGCACACCTGCCCGGCGCCTCCGGGAGATGGTTTAGGTAGTTTTACAGCAAAAAGCAACAATAAAAGGATTGAAAGTGCTAGATACCTCTTCGCGCACCTTTCACCTTTCCTCAAACCCCCTTCCTCCCCTCCCACTGTCCCTCAGGCAAAAGGACCCGCGGACCGAGCGCTGCCCTGTCTCAGCCTCCCGGCCCCGGGAGGGAAGGGCAGGCAAACCCTTCTCAGGAGCAAGAGATGAGGACAACTCTTTATCACCCCGACTCCCCGCTCCCGCCTCCCGAGGGCTGCGCTCTGCCACGGGACGGGGCCGGGGAACTCCCGTCACTGCTGTCCCCCGGAGAAGCGCCGCTCTCCGCTCGGTGCGCAGGCGGCGGCCGTGCGCGGGCCGGGGTGCGCGGGCCGGGGTGCGCGGCCGCGGGCGCGTGACGTCACGCGGCGTGGGGCGGTTGCCGCGGTGACGCGCCCGCCCCGCTGTAAGCGCCGCCTCGGCGGGGCGGCCGCGCTCCCGCTGACGGCAGCGAAGATGGCGGCGGCCGCGTCTGACCTGCTGACGGGATGGTGCCTCTTCGGCCTGGCGCTGCTGGTGAGAGGCGGCTCCGCCGCCCTGGGGCGGCCCCCTCAAACATCCCTTCCCTGGGCCGGCTGCTACTCCTTCGGCCGCTCGCTGTCCCGGTGCTGGGCATCCCGCCCGGTCTCGTCGCCCGTGTCGCTGAGCTTATCCCGGCCGGGAGCGCTTCCCTGCGGCTTCCCCGGGTGCCTCGGCGGTGGTGCCGCAGGGCAGAGCAGAGCCCGGAGCGGAGAGCGGGCTGCTGCCTTGCCCTCCTGCCCGGCGAGCCGCGTTGTTTGTGTTTGCGCGTCTTCCGTGTGTGAGCGCTGGTGGTGTTGCTCAAGCTGCTCTTAAGAAAAAGTGACTTTTGTGTGGTCGATATAACGCTGGTCCTAGTGTTCGGGTAAAAAATGTGTTGATGCACTGCCAGTCATCTGTACAGGGTCTAACAGCAGTACCTACTTGCTGACATTGTTATTTTACAACTCATAAGTTTTTCCCCGTGTGTTTCAGGCCATTCTAATTTTCTGCTGGGTTTATGTGCGCAAGTACCAGAGTCGGCGGGAAAGTGAAGTGATTTCTACCATCACAGCAATTTTTGCGTTGGCTGTTGCTCTTATCACATCAGCGCTCCTGCCAGTGGACATATTTTTGGTCTCATACATGAAAAACCAAAACGGTACATTTAAGGTATGGACTGCCAAAAACGTTAATTTCTTCTTCAAAACAAGCACTTGTGTTGCAAAAGGATGCTCTTGGGTTTTAAAGTGTTTGAAACCAGTGCTAATATCTCTTTTGGTGATTTGACTTTTCTCAAAGCTGCTACTTTGCATAAAACTAGTACTGTGCATAAAACAGTCATGTCTGGTATTTGAGCTGGATTTCAGTTTTGACTTCTGTTCTTTCTCAGATATTCTACTCTTTTCCAAAAGCTTGTTCCTTCTGTTGTGCATAAGAGTGAAGGTACTGTATAGAAGATATAAACAAATCGCAGAAGTGTTGCTTTTTAGTGTATCGTGATACACTAAAAAGTTTTGCAGAATAAAATTTGTTGCGCTTTTTTCAAAACTAGACCGTGTTGCTGCTTTGTGATTTAGGATTATTTTAATTGACTTTTTTGTCAGCAAAAAAAAAATAGGTGCTGGAACATTTAAAGATTTACTGTGCTAATCTATCTATAATGTAAAGCCTGAATTAATAAGCATTTTGAAAGCTGCAGAAACGCTTGGTGTAGGGGAATGCATTCATATCTCTTCTTGGCTGATGGAGACTTAACTGAACTACTGCATTTATAAAGTGTAGGGGGGTTGCTGTGCAAAATGAGTTCCTAATGAGATGAGTACTCGCTGTCATCTGCTCTAACCATTTCTGTAAGTGGTCTTCACAATGCTTCAAATATTACTTTAATTTTCAAGAAGAGTTCTTGAAGGTATTGACCCAATGTCTTTGTGAGAACATTCTGAGTAACAAGAGGTCAAACTGGAGCATGTAGCTAACTTGAATAACAAGTAAGTTGGATAACAACTTACTTGAGTTTGGAGCCTGACTGGATCTATAGTAGAAGTTATGACCCTGAAACAAATGATAGAGTGGGAGAAAGGTAAATGCCTGCCCACCAGACTCTATTCGCTTCCAGCCCTACTTCCAAAGGAATATAAAGGTCTTGCCAGATCTGTGTAATGCTTAAAAACTGGCTTGCAGCTAGTACAGTGCTTTTTGACTGGTGCTGATATAAATGCAAGTTATGAGAAGCCTTTAGAATTGAGCTGGGATATGTTTTTTTGTCATCTTTATTGCTCAGGGTTAATATAGAATAAATTAAGCTGTTGCTCAGTGTTATTTTGAAAAGTTTGTGTTTTCAGACTTTGCTTGTTTAGAATTAAAGTGAATATAGAAGATGGAAGAGATCTTTCATATATCAAGGTTCTAGCAAGTCAATGAAAATAATAGTCTTAAATACATTGAGCCTATCTAGAGAAGTAATCATGATGCAACTGGGTTCAGCTGAAAAATGCAGTTTTAGTGGGGACTAGGCAGAATTCCCTGTTGCAAAGGACACATTTTTGCTAATTAGAAACAAACCTGTGAGAGAAGGTTCTCAGAGGTAGTCATGCAGTCACTACAAATTTTTATTAAGGAAATACAATTGCTTGAAGGAAAATTACTTATAATACTGTTTTTCATGGGATAGAATTCCTTGGTAATGGGTATATGCTGGGATATGGTGGGGTGGACCAATTCTATTTAAAAATTGTACTGAGAGCAAGCTTTCGTGCTTGTGGTGAAGACTTTTTTTGTAAAGCACCTTTTTGCCTATGCTTCTGAGGCTTCTTTGTTCTGCTTAGTTCCTAATGTTTGTAGATACTTCTCATGGCTTGTTGAAATCCAGTTGCTCTATACTGCCTTGAAGAAGCATTCTTCTGTCTTTTAATCTCAGCTGAATTGAGTTTCTGACTTTGCAGAGATCTATTGACATTAATGTATTTGATCCAAACACAGGTGTTAAAATTATGGTATAGAAATATTAATGTGGCCTTCAAAGTTGAGTGAATCTGAAATCAGTCAGAACCTACAAACCTATAGACAAAGATGGCTTTATTGATTTGGTAATTTCAGTTTAGAGGTAATGTTGAGGCAGGAGGCTGACAACATCTGAAAATGAGGCACATCGTGTCTGCACAGGACTGGGAGTGGTGATCCTGATGGTCCCTTCCAACTCAGCGTTTTCTATGATTCTGTGGTCTTCATCAATTGGTGAAGCTTTTAAACTGTCCTCAGTAGCATGTGCTTCTTTCCTGCTATTGCTTTGCAAGTAGGATAGACTGAATTGAATTTAGAATATTTCCTGAAGATTACTGGCCTACCTCTGAACTGTTCTTTCAAACCCAACACTTCCTATAACTGATGCTGGGGTCTGAAGGACTATGACTCTGGCAAGAAACCTTTGTTGCTTTGCATGACCAGGGTGAGTTAAGTCTTTAATCTTTTCAGTGACTTTTTGAGGGAGATCCAGTCAGCAGATGTGGATAATATTCTCTGTAGATAAATTAGTAGTTCATCAAAAAACCTTCCAACTGAATGATTTCAGAGCTGATGCCAGAAGAGTAGTGGCAGTTATCCAGATTCGAAGTAAGAAATTTTTCTTTCTGTATGTCTGCTTTTCCTCTACCTCCCAGCTGCATTTCTTGGTATCAGTGTTAGGAGTGATGAGAAAAAAGGATGCTCAACTTGAAAGAGGTAACTGCAGTGGACTTTCAGTTCATTTTTAATGTATCTGACCCTACTGTCAACTTGTAGATATAGCTGAGGATTTACAAGATGAATAGGCTTGTAGCAAACTTAGAGAGAATCACGTTATACTAACAGCTGGTGGTTAAATTGAAGGCTTTGGTGGTTCAAAGTTCTCATGGAGATTTGTGTGTGTTCCATGACAAGGGAAGGTGGTATGTCCTGGCTACAAGGATTGCCTGAACTGTAATACCCAGAGTATGTTTTTGTGAAGGCTGTGAATATGATGCTGCTTTCTGGAGGAATTAGCTTTAAAGTTTTTCCATTTTCCATCATGTGTTCTGAAGTGCCTTCCTTGACAAGGGCTGTATATGCTATGCCTTTTTTAACTTAAGGTTTTGTTCATTTCACCAGAACTGTTAAGATACTGCTTATACATCTTTCTATTACTACAAATTATTGTTTATGGTAAAAAAGTGGCTTGTAGCATTTAGCAGATAATGGTGTATCTCACCATATTTTGAGACTTACCAAATCTATCTTAAAGTTTTTATGCTAAGTGAATTGAACAGGTTTGGTATTGGCAAGTTTTGCACAGTAGTTACACAGTAGAATTCACTGCAACTATTACTTTGATTCACAGTTCTGTTAAGTAGGAAGGGAGGCTTTTGGTTTAATATTGATACATAGTTGAATTTTCCCTTTTGAGTGAAACCCTGATAATGTTCAACAGCACCACTTCAACTCAAAGGTTTTGGCTATGAGCACTGTCAGTGCTTTAGTTTGTTTCAAAGGACTTCAAATACATCCAGTTGCATCTGATCCGTTTGATGTGAAAACTTGTCTGACATAAAACAAGCACATAGGAACAGAAAACCTCACCATAGCTTAAAAACATAATACTGGTGCTGGAACCCAAGATCTCTGGGTCTGACCTACAAGTCTCATAAGTATTTAAGCATAGCTGATGCTGTCTTGCAGCAGGAGGACTGCCTGAAACACGGATACTCCCATCATTGTACTGTCTTTTTCCTGTGTTCTAGCTGAAGGCAGAGAAGGTGATGAAACCTTTCCTTTTCTTTTTGAAACGTGTGAATTCTTGCTACTATATGAAGTTAAGAGCCAGTGGCATTTCTTTCAGTGTGGTTAATATTGAATGTATCACAAGCCTTGGGTGTCTGCATGACCTGGTAAAAGCTGGGTATCCTCTTAATGATTCGAAGAGTAGCATCTGCTTAATGGGAGATACTTTTTGCAGACCATTTAAGGTTTTTTGCATCTGATGAGGATGAGAGGGGAGCAAGTCATTATGTAGATACTCAGAATACAAAACCACTAGAAATGTCTAGGGTTTTTATTTTTAGGAAGGTGTTAACTTTGAAGTTATTATTGACTGAGACCATGCCTCCTTCCCGAGTAAGAATTACTACTTATAAAGCAATAATAGTTGGCCAAAATGTTGATGCTAGGCAGGTGGGGCTGAGATGTGCATGTTTCTGATTGCTACTTTCCATCTGGCAGTCAAACTCCTGGCACTGTCCCGTTTTGGAGGTAACAGGCTAGAAGATCTGAGATCTGGATATGAAATTTCTTCATATCTAACCATGCTAGGACTCGGTCTCCAGTCTTTCATACTGCATCTTCCTTTTATTGCCTAAGCTTTGGGAGAGCTAATCAGTAGAATGGGTGCTTCATCTACATTTGATGAAACATCACACATACTGAAACGTGTAATGTTTCTTAACTTTAAGCTCTGTTAAAGGGGCGTTTGCAGAGAATGGGAGCTAGCTTCTCTAGTCTTGCAGGGTCCAGCAGTGACAGTAGAAATGTCAAATTTAATGGGGACAAAAGAATGAAATTCATGGCTGTCCCTTCACCAAAAAGGGTAGAAGGTCAGATTCATTTACAATGGTTTTATTTGGGGAAGTTATCTGTACAGTTTGATTAGTACTGTTCTATTGAAATATGTTAATATGAATCACTAAGTGGACAGTTGCTGGGAGGAGAAAGACTGCTCAATAATTGCTCAATAACAGTGTAGGAGCAAGTGTTCTTTGTAACTAATTTTCCATCAATGTAATTATAAAATTAATCTGAGGGAGCTTTGCTTTGGATGTAGCATTTAGGTAAACTTAAAGTATCTTCAGCTGCTTTTTTATATCTTTACTTAAATAGGAACATTTTACTAGCATATGTACTTTTTACATTTTTTAAATGTTTTTACATGTTTTACATGTAAATGTAATGTAAATGTTTACATGTAAATGTAATGTTTTACATGTTTTTAATGTGACTTATTTTACAAAATACTTAAGCCTAATAGTTTAATACGGGTCATCATGCTCATTGCACTTATCCTTGCAATTTGTGGCTTCCCTTGTCTCTCAGTACAGTGCATTAAAGGTACAGGTATCAGTGCAGAGTGCCTGAATACTGCAGGTCCTAAGAGATTCTGTGGTCCCATTTTGACACCTTAAACTGTTTGTTGAAGGCAGTATGAATTTTCACCTCCCTAATCTATTGTGCTTCTAAGCCATTTGCTGTATATACTGTAAGTTTGTTTTGTAATGGATGGAAAAGAAAGACTAGATCCAGAGGCTGTCCAGATGAGTTCTCAGCTGAGTCCTGGATGTGCTAGTTTAGTAAATTCCTATACCCTAGTAGTCACCAGAAATGCTGAGACTGTCAGAGCTCTGATACTCATTAGGTAGCAATGCTTGCTTTTGACAAGACTGCTGCTGTCACTAGCCTTTGAAACAGCTCAGATGAACGAGTTACTGCTGTTGAGTTGCTGGTGGTGTGTGCACATGGATAATTTGCCAGTTAAAAATAAGTATTTTGCTTTTTAGTTTAACAGTGGGGCTTTGGCAGCTGACTGGAAGCTGACATAATAGTTATGATATATCATTAAATTGGCTTGCATTACATATTCTTCTTGTGCAGAGTAATGCAAAGTTTGTACACTGAGGCAGATGTGGTAGTGAAATGCACACATTTGCAATTTGAGTTTGTTTCGTGTTATGTAGCAGCTCACTGTTTTAATATGGTGTAGTGTATGTTTCCTAGTATACTACTCTGGTCCTGTATGCAACTTAATTTGAAAAACAAAATGAAAAGCAGTTACAATGTTTCAAGTTCTACATCTGTATTTTGTTAAGAGTGCTTTTCTGTAGCTGAAGGAAGCAGTTCTTGGGCAGCTAAGCCATATGTATTTCCATTACTAGTTACCCCTTCTGTACAGTGGCTGTGACTCTTAAACTTTGGGTCTCACTGTTGCTTTTCTTTCCTGTTCTTGGGTTCTGTGCATTTTAAATGTCTCTACTGCTCATAGGGGAGATCTTTCTCCCAATAGCTACTTGGAATCAAGCAATGCAAACAGTCCAGTTCAGTCTTGGTTTTCCCTTAGGCTGGATTAAAGTAAGCATTTTCTTAATATTTACATGAGACAAAATAGGTGTCCTGTATGTGTTCTTTACTTATTGTAATCAAATTCTTTTGTTGTGTATTTTAATACAAATGCCCAGAAATTTCTTATTTAAAACGCTATTGGGTGTGAGCCTGGCAGTCTTCACAGACTGAACTTACTGTGTATCTGACAGGTACTTCAGGTGTTGCTTCTGCCCCTTCTGCTAAAATATTTTTCATCCTTTCTTTTTGCTGATTAGGTGTCAAAATGGATGTGTATTTTTCTACTCAAATTTCAGCTGGATGATAATCTAATTTAGTTGATACAGTGAATTTTAAAAGCTTAATGTAAACTGGCCTACTGGCAGTCTTAAAATAGTAAGAAAGAGGAAGGTGGTGCTGATTTTCTGAGAAAATAGAAAAAGTGTTAATGGTGTGTCATCAAGCCCGTGTTCCAGAAGACTTTGTGCAATTCTGTGAGAACTGATAAACCAAATGCCAAAGTGTCTTTAAGTCTTATGGGAGCAGTGTTTAAGTACTATGCTCATTTGCATTTTCATATCTACTTGTTAGTGTGCGCATCTTTACAACTAAAAGGGATTAATCTTACCAGTTTGAAGAAAACCTGCATAGAGAAATGAAGAAGAGCTTTGACAGTACTGGATTTTTTTTTTAAATTCTTTTTGTTTCCACCAATTCAGTAATGTTGGTGTGTTCTCTAGCTTTTGAAGGATTCTGTTTCTGAGTAACTACTTTCTTGATCTTGGCCACATGTAGATTAGTATCCCACAAACGAAAACAATCCAGAAATATGTTTAAACTGTGCTGGCAGCGTTGGACCGTTGTATTCAATTCCTGAGTTTGTCTGCTAACCATCATGTCATAAAATATTTAGCTTTGTTAAACCAAGTTCCTCTCTTGGAGGAGAGGGAATGGGCACAAGAACTTGACTTCAGCCACCCGACTGACTGCTGTTTCCAACATAGAGTTGTGTTTTCACTTTCATTGCGTCCATTCTCTTGACCATTCCCCAGGAATGAGTAGTGCAGTTACTTTCACTCTTGTTCAAATAAGGGATATAAGTGCTCTTGGAACTTGACTTGTAAAATTAGATATTGCTAAGTTGAATATTCATGTAATTCAAGTCTTGGTCAAACAAAGAAGTGAAGTCTCGTACTTCTGAAAAAGGAGATGATAGCTTAAACTGATGTAATAATGAATAAAAATGAAAGTTAATGAATTATATATAACTGAGCATAAAAAGTTCTTTCTTATGTCTAAGTATGGTTGCATCTGTATATGCAAATTTTAAACAAAGCTGTTCTGTGATGGAAATACTGTGTACTTTGTCCAACTGTGTGGCCCATAGCACAAGACAGCTGTTAAAACAAGGCCACAAACACGGTCAGAGATCTGGAACACCTCTCCTGTGAAGACAGTCTGAAAGAGTTGGGGTTGCCCAGCATGGAGAAGAGAAGGTTCTGGGGAAATGTTGTTGCAGCCTTTCAGTGTAGAGAGAGTTTATAAGAAAGATGTAGAAACAATTTTGACCAGAGCCTGTAGGCACAGAAGAAGATGTAACAGCTTTAAACTGAGAGTTATAAATAAGAAATTTATGCTGAGGTTGATGGTTCTCTGGAACAGGGTTCCCAGAGGAGTTGTGGATGCCCATCACTGGAAGCATTCCCAGGTCAGGTTGAATGGGGTTTTAAACAACCTGACCTCGTGAAAGGTGTTCCTGCCTGTGGCAGGAGGGATGGACTAGGTGATCTTTGAAGGTCCCTTTCAACCTATTCTATGATTATCTTCAGAGACTCTTAAAGTGGGAATTAGCGGAACGTACATGGGAGCTGCCAAAACTACTTAGTGTTCTTTTGGGTTTCAACCCTTCCTTTTGTGAAACTGTCCTATGCTTATTCCTATTGCCCAGTGATTTTCACTGTTGCTAGCACTCTAGCATGGAATTCTATACAAGTAGAGTTTTTATCTGTCTCCCTCTATTTGTGTCCTTTAATGGTTGATTCTCATGTAGTCTTCTTTTATTGCATTTGATAATAAATGCTTCTCTTCTTTATTGGTAGGTCTGGGCTGATGCTAATGTTTCAAGGCAGATTGAAGACACTGTACTTTATGGATATTACAGTAAGTATTTTAGCTTTTTAAATTTTTTTCCAAATAATAGAACTTTTAAATGAAGTCATGAAGTTTTTGGAGATCATACTGGGTTATCCCTTTTTGAATAAACATGAGTCTTATACTTGGAGCCCTTCTGAGAATTTTTATTTTCAAGAGCCCCCTAAAAATGCAAATATATAAAGCCAGTTCATGAAAAGGCTAATGGTTTCTGTTATATAATCTGTGGTTCACATGTTTCCTATGTGTGTATATTTTGTGGTCCCTTAAGGGAAATGTCGTTTTGCTGTAACTTTTATGGCACTTATATATGCAGCAGTGTGAAACTTGTCTACCGTGTATAAAGTTCATGCAACCATGAGTGCAACATTTTTAAGTGTTCAGATGCAGCAACTACCATGTTCTAAATAACAGTTGCTGTGGAGGACCATAAATGAGTTGAGTTTATTCAAAAGTGGTAATCACAAATAGAACTGAAATTAAAAAAATGACTGAAATAACTGTTCACCAAACCTCTGCATAGTCTGAAATCAGTTTTTTGGGGGTCCTTATGAAAACTGAGAGAAGTTGTACTATTAATGGATATATGTAATGGGTATAGAAGTGTGCTCAGCACAGTTTGAGTGAAATGCTTGTTTCAGTTAATGGTGCAAACTCAGAGGTGGTTGCCTGCTTTTGGTCACATCTCCAAAGACTTGAAGATTTTTCTCATAGAATATTGTGGTTCTTTTGAATATATATTTTTAGATCTGGAAATTATTTCAAATAGTGTACTTACTTGGTTAAATTACAGATTAATTATTGCCTGCCAGTGATAGTGACAAATTGGAATAGGCTTCACTCAGCAATAAGATGAATAAAGTCAAAAGTAGTAAGAAGACTTCTCTGTTTTCAAAAAGGAACTTTTAACACAGAGATTCCTCCCTTTATAATAGTGGAATTTGCTTGTATTTGCTTTCTATTCTTTGTAGTTTGCCAAAGTCTCGTTTAACCAAATATTTCCCAACTCATAAAGTGGAATAATCTTCAAGTTCTTCTGTGGACTGTTTGCTATAGGTTTGTGAGACTGATTTAGTGATGAATTTCTGTAAGTTGTTTTGGGCTTGCTGAATGTTTTGTTAAATCTTGAACTAATTTTTTGAAAATTTTTTTGAAATAGATTTAAATTGGGAAAACTGCTTTTGTTTTTGGCCTTTCTGGACAGGTCTACTTGAAATACTGTGGGACAAACATCTTATTTCATAGCATATCCTCCAGATGGTAAAAATTTAAACATATTTTTAAAATATTTTTCTTTTGTGATTTTAATTTGAGTAGATACAATTTTTCATAACTAGTTTTATAACTAGAGCTACATGGAAGTGAACAATAATAGTAACTTACTTTTCGGAAACCTCCAAAATCATATGTAGAAACACAATGCCTCCCCTGTATCGTCTAGTCCTCTGTTGATGTTGCCCAGCATAGTGACATCACAGCTGAGAAGGAGAAAGTTAAGCAACTCTTCCATTGTAATACTATTCAACTTTTTTTTTTGCTATCTTCCTAGGAAAGTATTTGATCATGGTTTTTTTTTAACAGACAGGATGAGCAGAAGTAAAGTACCCTTTTGTATTTAAGAATGTGAATACCAGTATTTTCTTGTGTCTCCTGAAAATGGAGAGATAACTATATAGATCCTACTTGACTCCCATAATTGTATTGATAATTTGTTATTACTAGTGGACTTAGGTCATTTTCCTTCAGTCCAAGTCACCTGTAATTGTAGCAAGAATGTGGAGACTGTGATTTAACTGACATTTTAGAATATTAATCGTTACTTTGCTACCTGCATTGCTTGCATTGCTTTTTACTGATAAAGCTCTAACTAAATATAGAAAAGGGGTTTTTTTTTTGCATAATTGTTAGCCCCCATGACAAATATTATTTCTCATACCTGGTTTCTTGGCTAGACTGATACAAAAGTAGAATGGATTTGTATTGTAGAATGGTAAATGAGGTACCTCTCAGAGTGAAGCTTCAAATAACTATACCTTAAAGTGGGATTTCAGCAGCCTAAAAGCTTTTCTTAGGAAGCCAGTCTAATAATTGCTTTGAAGCCATAGTGGCTTAGTATGTCACTATTTCTAAACCCAGCTGTTAATAGAACATGCCTCACAGTACTTTAGTGATTGAACAATGATCAATGGTTGGCAAATGCTCTAAAAATGCATGTCAGTTTGTTTGGAAGGAAAACTCTTTTCAGAAAGTGTTATAGTTGAAAACTGTCCAGCACAGTTTGCTTTGTATCACAAAGAATGAGGTTGAAACAATTGACAGTGGAGGTGTGTTCTGGAGTTCTTCCTGTAGTAAGCAATTACTACCTGTTGGAGTCACCTTGATGTTCAGTGTCCTTTGATGAAACTCTGGGAATGGTGAAAGGATATTATTGGTAGATTCTAATCTTCTTGTGAGAGAGACCAAGATTTTGACCTGCATGTGTTAGACGACTCCCAGCTACAGTGTGGCAAGGACTGTCTGCTAAATTATATGGGATCCCTTCACATGTGCTTTGAAGTCTATGCTAAACTTCAGATTTTCCATTTCCTTTTTAAGTCAGCAATAGTATGGTATTCCTAGGTTAAAGTTTGAGTAAGAATTTATCCAAAAGGTAAGTGGTATTACTTGGATGATTTTTACATGAAGTTTTGTCTGCTTACTGCAAATGTTTGATAAGTCATTAACACTGAGTCATTGACACAAGAATTTGGGCTTCAAGGAGTTAAGTGCAAGTCAAATATGACTTCATGTTTTCATAGTCTGGTTTTAGGAGAAGCCATTCTAAGTACTATGAGTGATCCATAGCTTGACAAATAGCTTGTACTTGACAAATACTGTGGAGTTACCTCTACAGAAACACTTTCCTAATTAGCATAATTTTTCTGGGAGCAATGCGCTAGAACATAAATTGGAAATCTGTCTGCATTGAAACTTACTGTGCTGAATTGCTTCAAACAAGTGTCTGACTTGAATTTTGTTACTGCTTTGTGTTCTTTTACTTCCACTTGGGAATACAACTGGTATTTTCTCCAGTCTTGAAGAAAACTTATTTTAAAACATTTTTTGTGGGTTGTGAGAATAACATATTTGGGAAGAAAGACTGATCTTAAGTTTCTAGAAGTACCTTGTGACTTCTCAGCAGAAAAAGTGAGGGAGTATAGAAGAAATTTTTTTAAACAGCTTAGTAATTTTGATGTTGTGTAATGTTCTTGTATATAATACCATCTGGAAAAGCAAGTTTTGTGTGATGTAAGAGACTTCTGATGAAATAATATTCTTGAGCCTCCTCTAGTGTCTTAAAAAGGATTGGAGGGAATATTGATCTTGGATAGTCAGCTTGAAACCTTTCTGGTTGTTCTAGAAAAAAAACAAAAAAACCAAGAAGGCAAAATGTAATAAAGGGACCATTATGGTTGTTACTTGAAGACTACTATGAGGTGTAACTTTCTCACAGTTAAGGTATCTTTGTATTGATATGGTGCAAATCAGCAGAAGGAGCATCTTGAGATGAGAATTGTCTCTAAGGAACAACTTCACCACAGACAAACCTTTCAAAGGAGTTCTTGCTGAAGATTCCGCAGACTGTGGCAGGAAACACTGCAGTACTGGCCCTGTACTGAAGCACATTTCCAGTGATAGTGCTTCAAGCTTCTGCTACAACCCAGAAGAATGTTTTGAAACAAAAGTTTAACCTCTGAACTAGAACAAAGAGCAGCCCCTGAAAGCTGAGACAAAGTTTTATGCCAAAAGGTCACAGGGGAGTTAGGTGGAAGGGAATATCTTTGTCACTCTGACTGGCTGTTGGCTGCTGCAAGACCTTTGATTTTCAAGGTTAGCTTTTCAGGAAATGAAGAGCCCTTTTATTGGGTAGGACAGCAGACAATTAGAGTCTTGCCTGCAGGTAACTAAGTTTTATGGGTTTATGAAAGGTGCTGCATTTCCTTTTTCATGAGTTCTGAAAATTAAAATTCAAAAACCAGATTATCAGTTTCCTGTCATTTTGACAGGCACTTGGGCAAATCTGTTAAAGTTACACAGAACCATAGAATATGCTGTGTCGGAAAGGACCTGTTAAGATCTTTGAGTCCAACTTCTGTCCCTGTGCAGAATACCCAAATAATCACACCATGTAAACATAAAAATCACATGCCTGAGAGAATTGCCCTGAGAACACTTCTTGAACTTCCCTGGGGAGCTTGTTCCAGTACTCAGCCACCCTCTGGGGGAAGAACCTTTTTCTAATATCCAGCCTAAACCTCCCCTGAGACAACTTCAGGCCATTCCCTCGGGTCCTACAGGGAGGAGATGAGTGTCTGCCCCTCACAAAGAAGTTGTAACTGCAATGAGGTCTCCTCTCAGTCTCCTTCTCTGGGCTGAACAGACCAAGTGACCTCAGCCACTCCTCATCTGGCTTCTGTAGTAAAATAGCAACTATGCTAATTGCTTCCACTATGTGAGTTATAGACTTCATCTTCAATTTCTACTAAAAAATCCTCACAGGCAGTTTAAAACCACCTGATATGTAAGCCAAAAGATCTATCTTGGAATTATTTTCTTGGGAAAAGCAAATCCAAAGCTGCCTTTTTTCTGTGGTATTCCTCTGAAATTACTGTGGCAACCAAGTTTTTCAACAGAGAAAACTGAAGAGCTTTTTCAGTTTTAAGTGTAGATTTATACTACTGCATGTTTATAATACTGTGTGCAATACTTGAAGGTCTGTTTAATCTGTGGTTCTCTAGCTATTTAATGGCAGCACATAACATGTTTAGAGGTTGGATCTTGCAGTTTTTTTCCAATCTGAATGATTCATTGTAAATAAAGTTACCCATGCAGTTCATAGTGGTTTTAATCTTTTTATCCCCTTGGAAGAAACATGGATCATAGTCTCATTATGTAATGAGCTAATAAGGGCACACCTCATAAGTATGCTGAATTATGTGTAGTATGCTGTAGTATGTATATTGTATGCTCATAGGTATGCTGAATTCAGTGTAGTATAACTTGGAAGTGAGGATTTTCTGTGCTTGTGGTGACCTCTATGGACTGATTATTCTGATCTTGGACTAATGATGTGTGTAACTTGCCTAATTTACTGGCCCATTTTGGTGTAGATTTATGACTAGTCTAAAAAAACAGATTATAGATTAGACAGCCTTGATTTCTGAAAGTATTCAAAATATTGAAGTCGTATCACTACTGCTCTAGAATGTCTAGGAAGGTTTGTTTTTAGAGTTTGAGGTTTTGAGGTATTTTTACAGCCCTGAATGTTTTGCTTTTGGCAAATATGAGAGTTCATGAACTGAGAACTTGTTTATCTTCTTGCATTGCCAAACTAACTCAGTACACTAAACAGTAGATACTTTTTAACACTTTGAAATATTTTTCCAAAGAATAAATTCTATTTAGATTCTAGGTGTTGGTACTTTATTTGGCTTCTTTACCAACTTTAGGAAAAAATGCTGAGGTAGATTTCTTTGGAGAATGTGAGCACTGTGAGGAGTGTACTAGTCAAGATAAGAGGTGACAGACTTATGGTGGGAATTAATGTATTCATGGAGAGGTATTAATTACGTATAGATATGTGTATATGGAAAGATGTTAATTTCATCCAGAATGGCGCAAAGATGAAAAACAGCCAAAGATTACAGGATTTAAGTGGTCCTGAGTGCTTTTACTTATTGCTTCAAAGATGCAATTTTGTGCTGGCAGAAGCAGTCTTGATTGTGTAGTTCTTCTGACATTTTGAAGGCTTAGTAAACTGTTCCAGGATACTTTTCTTGTGGAGTGCAAACACTGTAACATACTGCTTCACAGCTTTTAGTTTCCTAATGGACTTCTCCAATGTTCGTAGTATAAGATAATATGGAGTTTTAAAAGATTTTCCTCAGTCATGTTCTAAAGCATGTTCAACTAACAGTACAGAGAGATGAAGATTTAAACTTGGAATTCTCTACCTGAAATTGATCTTTTGATACCACTGCCTAATCAGTGCAATTGATTTTGACCAGCTGTCTTGATATCTTCAAAACTTGATGGTATTTGTCAAGACATGGGTTAAACCTTTTTCTTTATGATCACCTGTGCATCAAAGTGACATGACAGTAGGACTGTTTTGGTTTAGTGGCTACTCAGTTAAATATCTGTTGCAATCTCCAATTAGTCCTTCTTCTAAAAAGGGAGCATGAAGTGATGATACCCTATTGCTACACCTTGTTTTGTGAATTGAGGTTAGTAGCAAACATGTCTTTCATCCATGATGTACTTACATTACTAAGCAGGATCTGATGCTGAGTCCAATGGTCAAAATAGCTTTAAATTGGTTTCATTTAATATACACTTTTTTGAACAACCTGTTATTGGATGGCTTAGCTTGCTTTTATTCACTGTGCTTTAAGCTTGTGTGCTGGTATTGTATATCACTTGCATACAGTTGATTACTTTTAGTCTTTTATTATTGCTGAGTTGAAGTCCTTAGTCTGAAAGGGTTCACTTTAAAGTCCTTTGGAGTTCACAAAGCAGTAATAGTTTGCATGCTGGCTAGTGAATTTTACTAACTTTTTAATGGTTGAAATTAAGAGCTTGAAATGAGAGGAAAATAATGTTTTAGTCTTTCCTTTGAATTACTGTGTAGTAAATGAAGTGCCAATGTAACTGTCTCTTAATTTAATTCTTCCTCCTAGCTCTCTACTCGATCATTCTCTTCTGTGTCTTTCTGTGGATTCCCTTTGTCTATTTCTATTATGAGGAGAAGGAAGATGATGATGGCAACACATGCGCAGTAAGTTTACTCTAACAAATGCACTAAGCAGTGAAAAGGCAAATGAATATAGCCGAAATATGAAAGCAAGAATGATTTTTTAACTTAGAAATTGTATTAGCATTGTAATATTTAAGTCTATTACTATAGTTCTGTAAAAATCCTTTAGCAGCTCTTAGTAAGACATAGTCTGACATTGTCTAGTCTAAGTGCTGTGGTCTTGCATGAAATGAAACTCTAGTGAGATAAGTAATTAATGTCTGTATTTTCATGAATTCTTTAAACTTCCTAAAAATTCTTTTGGGTAAGGTTTCATACACAGGAAGTTAAAACTTATGTGAGACTTCCCATAGAATAAAACCCATATATAGTGACAGCTTTTAAAGTAGAGAATAGGAAGATGGTTCTGATTCTGAAATAGGTACTCAAATTTAGTGTCTTTCTACTGTAGCAGAAGTATTTTTTCTTGAAGTAGGCAGTAGTAATTTACCTGAAGCTAACATATTTACTTGTGTAGTGCATTGACTTGAGACCTCCCAGGGAATAGAGTAACTGCATGGCAATAAAATGCTACGTTTCAAATGAAAATACTTTTCTAAACAATCTTCTAATCAATTAATCATGATCTTTTTCCCTCCTGTTTAGTTGTAACCTTAACATAAGCAGACTTTTAATAATAGCCATAATATAAAGTAGCAGTAGTAGGTATTTTCTTTGAGTGTATTTGCACTGAATGTATCCAACCTTCCAGCCACAGCTGCTCAAATGCATAGCTTACCATGGAAGCAGAATTCCATGTCATTGTTTAGTTCTCAAGCTATGAGACTCTTCAAGTATGAATACTTACGACATATATAAAACTACTCATGCTTTTTATGGAGGCCTTTTGTTGAATATCTTTTATACTAAGTATACTTTTTAAAAGTTTGCACAAATCCCTTTATGTTCATTTTATGTCAATGTATATTAACTTTCTCTTTAATATTCAGCAGGTTAAAACTGCACTCAAATACACTCTGGGATTCATCACAATTTGTGCTGTTCTTCTGTTAATTGGGTAAGTATTTGTATTGAGCACTGTTCTGTGCAAGATTTATTTATCAGAGTTCTGTTCTGTGCTTCTAAGAGGTAAATTATGATGCACTCAATCTGTATAATCAACATTAGCTTAATCACTAATAGAGCTTAAGTATCCTGAGAATTATGTACCTGAGAAGTAAGAGTTTAACTGGAAGATAAAATGGTTTTCTTAGTTGTGGAGGTGCTTGTGCTTCCAAGCTGACTGAACATGCAGTGTGAATGGATATCAAGGACATGGTGGCTTTGACACAATTACATCAATGCTGTTCAACAGGTAGTAAAACATTTGACTTCATCCATGTTCATCAAATAGCTTTTTGCCTTTCTCAAGTGCTTTTTCTGAAATTGACATTGTAAAACAGCTTTTTAGGGCAATGGTTACATATTATGTACTTATACTTTCCTAAATGGAAATGCTGTCTGAAGAATTTAAGTGTAGTGGGGTTATACTTGACTTAATTGTGCCTTCTAGTGATTAAGCTTTTGTTGGCATTTGTTTAAAAGGCAAATATTACTGAAGTGAGTAAGCTGTTTGGAGCAGGTGCTGTTGTTCTGAAACTTCAAGTAGTAGCAGAAAATTGATTTCAGATCCTCATTAAGCATGACATGCACACCAATACTGAATCTTCCTAATGTCTGCTGTATCATAAGCATTTTAGCATTTTGACTGCAGCAGTAAAGTTGATAAAAATTGCAAAATGTGTGCTAAAATGATCCATAGCAAGGTACTGGAGTGTGAAGTAGAAACTAGAGTGAAATTTATGCTTCCAGTTGTATACCATCTTAGTGGAATACTGTTTCAGTTTTGATGAAAGTTAAAGGTATATTTCTGTCTAGTCTCTTGTCCTTTTAAGTGAAAGTAAGGTATTTGCTCTTACAAGAGATTGTAGGAGTTAATTACCTTAATCATTGTCTAGAAATTTTACTAAAATTTCCGGCAGAAGCTGCTTCTGACAGTTACCTCACATCATAGGTATAGATAGATGTATAACATATCCAGTTTAGAAATCTTGGTAGTGTCTCTAGTAGGTGTCAGCTGAATCCTCAGTAGCCATAAGCATGTTCTTTCCTCTCTCCCAGTAAAATAGAAAAAGGTAATTCTTGTATTTCTCCTTTAAGTGAGACTGCAAGGCTACCTTCAAGGGGAAAAAGGCTCAATTTTAGAGGCAACTGAGGTGACTGTGCTGAAGAAAAATGTGAACTCTATTTCTAGTATAGTAATATATAGATTAAGTAGCATATGTCTCAGTGTTTATGTGAATGCTTTTTCTGAAGAAGTTACCTGTCTTTGTCAGCTGTTGTCATAGCAAGGGCAGGGAGTGGCCAGTGTGACAGGAAAGAGATGAACATGTTGGAGCTGAAGCTTCTGTGTGAGTGATTTAACTGAATGTGGTAGTGAAGACCAGTCTTGCAGCAGTAGTGGGGGATTCTCTCACTGGTGGTTAGGATCAGAGTCGTGTTAAAATAGATGGGAATTTGATGTACTGGTTTTGACTCTAGGTGTCTAGACTTAATGGACTGGAGTGCTCCTGCACACAGGTTATGAGGGTGAGAGGGGTTGGATTATTTCCTGTTAAGTGCCTAACAAATAGTCTTTCTTCCTGTGCTTACATGACCAGTGTCTCATAGCCACACAGCCTCTGTTCTGATTGGTTTAGGAGGTAATCTATATGATTAAAACAGGTCAATAAATAGTTTCAAAGGTCTACATGAGAAGATTCTTGCCTCTTCCCTGGTCAGCTGTCCTCAAATGAGTTATGAAAGCTATACTAAGCTCAAAAGTTTGAGCCTTATTCTTACTAAGATGTTGCCCTTGCTCCACTAGAGATCCTTGTGACTATTTTGGGAAACAAATCTGTTTTGTGCCACATAACCTTGGAGGTTTTTCTGACTTGATAACACAGTTCAGTGAGCAGGATGTTATTGTCCACGTTGTTATCAGGAGCAGTGTTTGCACCTTTTACTTTACTTGTCTATTACAAAACAGTTATCTGGCAAAAACATGCATGTCTGTAACACATCCTCTGCACACAAATAACTTGATGCAGAGTACTATTAAAAGCAAAGTATAGGGCAAATTTATACTGGGATGCTCAGAACTAGTTTTTACTTCTCATAGCTTTCCCTTCCCTTCAGTTGGATACTTTCCTTGTACTTTTTCTAAATGTCATGTGCTTGTCAAGGGGCTTAAGATACTGCAATCTACATTAACACACACTAAAACAGTCTAGTATGAAACAAAATGGTTGGTTTTGAGGCTAATGAATGTTTGGTTGCAAAATGCATGCTTCCCTGACTGTCAGTGTTTAGAATTAAATGGGTTACCTTAAATTTTTTAGAAGCGTTAGCTCTTAAAAGGCTGTGAATATATCTAATTATCCTATAAATAATTATGCAAATTATATCACAGCAGAACTCACTTAAGGAAATGAGTCTAACTCTGGTGTGTTGGAAAATAATTTCATAAGGGTGGCAGTTAATGACATTCTTTAAGGATAAACTTTACCCATCTACACTTGTGTATTAGCCCTGCCAAGAATGAATAGTTTTAAACTGCTTGTCTGGCATTTACTTTCCTTGTTCTGCAGCTTAGATATTGATCAAGATTTTAATCATAATTTACCCAGGATGTGTTTTGAACAGCATAGCAATTTGCTTCTATTCTTAAAATTACCACAGTTAATAATTTGATTTGTGTCCAGAACTCCAAGTATCAGACATCCCAGCTGAGCTGTTTTGTTTGCTTGCATTTCCTAAGTTTAAAACTTCTGTGTTCCTTCTGGGGCCTTTGGTGCATGGAACTTGAGCAAGAGCAGAATCAGATGTCCATCTCCTTCAGTCAAGATTTATCTGAGTACTAACTGAAGAGTATAATGTATTCAATAGTCCCTGCTCTGATTAGTGTCCTTTGACATGCTGGCATGCTGGTTGTAGGTAGTCACAGAAAAAGAAAAGAAAAGAAAAAAAAAAAAAAAAAAGAAAAGAAAAAAAAAAAAAAAAAAAATTAAAAATTCATCCTATTTTTCTCAGGGGGGAAAAAAGGCAAGCAAGCTGTAAATATCCTAAAACGTTCTTCCATTTTGTTTGTTCCCTGCATGTGGTCTACAAATGGCAAATCCATAGTGGTGCTAAAATAAAAAGGACTTGAGCTTAGTTATGTTCTGAGTCTCCTTTTTTTTGATCATTTTTAGCAAACAAACCTGCTATTTCTTTCTATCTTTTGTAAGTCAAGATGTTGCCTAACTTGGTTTTAATACCTGTGTCTTTTTTTTTTGTCTGGATAATGTTTTACAGAAAGAACTACTACTAAAGGCAGATAGAAGAGCTAACTAAGTCAACATGCATGCATCAGCTTAAGCAAATACTAGCCCACAATCTGCCTCTTGCATAGTCAAGAAGCATTCTTTTGAAATTAAAGTATCGACTTTTAAAATGTCAACTTTTTTTTTTTTTTTGGTAGAGTATCAGTTTGGTTTTGATGTGATGATTATATGTGCATCCAGTTGGTTTAGCCCTAAGCTTTGAAACAAAAGCATATGTTTTGTTCTTGAGTTTGAGACTGCTTCTGGAATATACATATTTGTTTGGGACTTCAAGAAGGGATCTAATTATGTAGTCTTTGTCATACAAGTCCAAATGATACTTGTGAACATTCTTTATGGACTTTGGTTTGAGTTCTTTCATTCTTTGCCTAAAGTATTTCCCTTAAAATCTGTCTTCCTTGTGACTTCTAGACATTCCATTTCATGTCTCAAAGCTATGGTTTCAGTGGGTTTTTGGTATGGAGGTACTGTTTTTCCAGCTGTTATAAACTCAGCTGTTTTGTCTGTAGAGGTGCTGAAGAGTTATTAGTTGATTTTAGATGGTGAGCGTCACAACAGGAAGCTTTCAGCTAGGGGACTGTTTTACCTGTCATTGTTCTCTGGGCATTCTTTGGTAGTCTGCTTACTGGAAGAACAAAAAACCTTAATGAACTTCTCTGCAGCTCAGTTCTCTGGGCCAACTACAGAACGAAGAATGGAATGAAGCAAATGTATTTAGTTGTAATAATGGAAGCTAAACATGTCCCTTTATATTTTAATGCTTGTTTGAGAAATAAATATTTTATTTTGGCCTTCAGAAGTGTATATTATTAGAGAATTTGTCTCAATTGATGCTTAAAGTTTATTTGCTCCTTTGCATATGAATCAAATCAGGATAGTAAATCATATTGATATTTCTTTTAGTGATACCTGAGTGTAGGGTCCTTACCTCTTTTAGGACAGGTAAATAGAAAATTACCTGTTCATTGACCTCAGACCTGATTGTACACACACATACATGTACTCTGCTGATCTAAATGCAGCATTTGAGGGGAATGTGAATAAAGTGAAACACTGTCTTTTCTTCAGGAATGAATGGATTTCTGTTTTCTTAATTTGGAAGTAGAATTCTTCTTATTTGTCACTAATTAGGGTAAGAAAGATTTATTTTTCTGTATTACAGTGCTTTTGTTCCTTTGGATATTCCCAACAAGAAGAATTCCACAGAGTGGGAGAAAGTGAAGCTCCTGTTTGAAGAATTTGGAAGTAGTCGTAAGTTTGAGATTTGTTCTGAGCTTTGCGTGAGTTGCTACTTTACTAACCTCTGCCACTTGTTCATTGACTGAACAAAGTAATTAACTTCCTTGGTGGCAGTTTTCTAACTTTTCTCGGACTGCTTACATACAGTAAGTCTTTACAATAAAACTGTTCTTCCTGTTCAGAGAAAAGCAAACATTAGAACTATCTTGAAAGCAGACACTACCAGCATCTCCTCTCTGTACTTGAAATACAAGTCCCTGTTTGACAGCAAGGGCTCCAGTGTTGTGTCTGCTGATATTTATGGTGGGGAGAGGAGGATACTTTCTTCCACTTAACTCAGCTGTTAAATGCTGCTTGGATGCTGAAGTTCACTGACTTTCAGAGTATGGTGAGTGTGTATCATACAGTCTTCAGTCATTTACCTCATGAAATGCAGTATTGCTATTCACTGTAAAAATGAGACGAGTGGTTCTCTTTATTTAGACAGGAAAGTCCTGTGAGTGATCCAACTTCTTCCCTTTGCTCTTACAGTAGTGATCTCTTCTAAAATCAGTGTTTGTGTTTGTTATATTTTACTCTAGGACTGTTTGAGAAGGCCAAACTCCATGGAATAGTGTTTAACACTTAGGTGATGTAGTTCATGTGCTTAGCTAGGGTATGTTTTCAGGGTAAAGATGTGAAGGAAGTGTTTTAATTGTGAGCTAAGACAGACTTGATGCCACTTTTCAAATGTATTCAAAAAAGGGTAACTAAGAAGTTGTCTAACAAGCATTCATCCCAATGCGTAAGTACTCCATTATTTTGTGCTTCATTCTTGATATGCATCAGAGTATTGACTTCTGTGTGACTGTTTTAGGATATAATCATACAAGCCTTCATCAAGTCATAGTCTGCATTATTCTATGAGTTTTGTACTGACTAAATGTTCCTTGCAATGACATACACCAAACACTGACAGAGCTGACTAATCCCTTCAGGGCCCATCAACTTTATATGTACAGTTGTTTGCTTAAGTATTCTCTGACCTGATCTTCTTCCACCAAGGGTACTTATTCCTTCTGGCTTTTCTCACTGAGCTCCCTGGCCTGCTCAATAAAAGACTAAGGCAAAGAAGGCACTCAGTATCTCAGACTTATCATGGAAAAGTCCTATCTCACCAGGTTCCCTGCCCCACTCAGCAACAAGCCCCTATTTTGCCTCTTCTTCCTCTTGCCACTTAAATACTCAAAGTACTTCTTGTTTGCTTTGACATCCCTGCAGAGTCTTGTAATCATATAATTCTCTGTGCTGTTATCTGTGCTTTTGAGTGTAGGAGATGGGGAGGACAAATCTATAGCTTATTGAATGTTTTGGCTGTCTGCTTGTTGGTGTTTCTCGTGCTTTGCAACAATTATGAGAGCACAGGAAAAAATGCTTCTTAAATTGTTTATACAGGTTGTGATAACGGTTGAGCTGAGATATAAGCTAATTTTTCCAGTTGACCTTGACATGACTGTGACAAAGTATTTGGCTCTGTCTTTGCTATGAAGTACAGCATAGCCAATGTTTCTTTCTAGGAAAATAAAATAATTAAGATGCTGGATTGGGATGTGGAAGTCTGATTTTGTCTTCTATCAGCATTGTCTTGTGACTTGTAGTTTCATAGGATAGTTCAGATAGAGAAGACTTCAGGTCTTCTCTATCTGAACTATCTATATCTCATCTATTCAAATCTGCCCCAAAAAGGAAGCTGTGAAAACAGACTAGGTTGCCCAGGGCTTTATCATCTAGCTCTTCAAAACCCCTTGAGTTTGAAGACTGAACTCATTGTGGAAAAAGCTCTCCTCCTGCCTGTTGTGGATATACTTGCTGTCACCCATTGTTTCACACTTGACAGCTATGCACCACTGAAGAGCCTGGGCTCCACCTCTTTGCTGAGCAGACAGGCTGTATTGGGTGTCTCCAAACGTGTCTCTGTTCCAGGCCAAATGAGCCTGACTCCCTCAGCTGCTCTGCACAGCATGTGCTCCAACTTCCAACCAACATAGTTCTTCCCTTAACTTGCTCAAATTTATCAGCCTTAACCTGTGGCAGGGGCCTCAGGACTGCTTGTGCTATGAGGTCTCTTCCTTTAATAGATGGCCATGCTGTTGATACAGCCTGGGATGCCATGGGACTTCCACACTGGCGGGGCGTGCTGCTGGGTTATCTTCAGACTGTATCTCCCAAGACTCCCACACAGGGGGCCCTTGTGTTTTCACAGAGCAGCTCCACCGACAGCAACTCTCTGCAAAAGGTTTTTTTACGTTCCAGGTGCTGGAGAAATAAGGACAAAATGCTTGTGTTGTCTTTACTTGTACCTGTTGTCCTGTTTTTATATTAATTTACCCTTTTCCTTTGTCTGTAGTGGCCCAAGAAATACAAAGATCTTGAGACATAGAACAAACATCCAATCATCACTTGATAGTTGGTTGTAGGATTATGAAAGGCATGAAACCTCATCCACTGAGGCAAAGCCTGACAATATACTTCTGATATACAAGTACCGATTTTTCAGCCAGTTAGTTTCTTCATGTTCCATTGAGGGTAGTTCAGACTTTTAAAATGGATATTAAAGGTTAATTTCAAATACTTGTACAGGAGGATCATTAAATACAGTGTTAGTATATTGTGTGATGTGTTACACATAGGGTCACTTTCTTTTTTCCCCAAAAACTTCAGAAACAACTCAAGTTTTCACAACTACTGAAGGAAAAATAGTGTTAGGTTTATTTTTGGGGGGTTGGGGATTTTTTGTGTATTTTTAAAGTAAGTTTTAAAGATAATGCTAGTATTTGAAACACAGGAGTATATTGCTTTTAGCTCTGGGTAAGTTGTTTGATACTATCTAGCAAAAATAGTAAAGGAGAGATTGGAGCAGTGAAGTTGGATTTGGTTGTGCTATTCTATTAGTTTTTGGTGGTTTTGGAAGGAGGCCCGTGGGGTTGGACAGAAGAGGGGTGTGGCTTCTCATAGAGAAAAGTTCTGATTTCTCAGTTTGTGACTGCTTAGTGGTGTGTTTGGTAAATAAGAATGGAAACTAGCTAATCAATGGAAACAGGCCAGTATATCTGTGTGAGTAGAAATAAAAGTTACTGTACTCTAAATTCTTAAATTAACTAGAGAGGAGGACATGGGGGAGAGCAGTAAACTCTGGTTATGACTGAGCACAAACATGAAATTGTTTGCTGAAAGTTAATTTCTGTAATTTTCTATAAGTTTTGATGTTACTAAGTAACCAAAACCACTTGTGATGTCTTCCCTGGTGAGGTTAGGGAAAGACTTGTTCTGAAGAATTATGCAGGAAGTTTTAGGGGGTTAAATACCTTTTTTCTGGTCAGTCTTTTCTTCTACTATCTCTTTCAGTTACTGGAGTTATAAGCTCCTGTAACTGTAGTCCCCTGAACTTTTTCCACTTTGTTGGTCTACATATATATAGAGTGAAGCTGAGGATTTTTTTGGTTGGTGAAGGATCCATGTTTGTCTGATTCTAGTTAATGCTTTTGGTAGGAGAAATCAGGTAATAGCAAACAAAACTAAGATGAACCATCCAGAATGCACATGAAAGTTGTGTAAGTTACCACAGCACCCTGAGGAGGTCAGAAATAAGTCTTGAGGATGTATTGCACATCTATGGGATCAAGTTTTAATGGCTTTTCAGCCATTTGGGTGAGTGCAACTTCTGTGAGCTTGTAATAAAGACAAGCGTCTGTCCTGGATCCTGCAATTTGAGATCAAGATCTGCTGTGGTCAAAAAGCTCTTCTAGGTAAATTTTTCATCTGAATTATGACTGGTAACTAATAATTATGTCTTAATCTCTTTCTTCTTTCTCATGAACTTAAATCTCTTCTGGAAACTAATTTAAGAAGAAGTGTTCTTATACACCTCCTGTATTTTCAACAGGTTCTTTTCTTTTTTATTTTTTGCAGATGGCTTGACTGCACTTTCATTTTCCATTAGTTCTTTGACTGTGATTGGAATGTTGGCAGCTATCACTTACACAGTAAGTAGTTATGCAAAGTTTTCAGATTTTTACCTTCATGATACTTGTGGTTATCTCTGGCTATACCTGTGTGGAAAACTTCTCATCCTAAGAAGATTCAGCAGTGTCTTTAGCTCTGGATTTTCATGGTTTGAAACATTCATTCTAAGTTGTAACTTTTTGCTGCAGTTTTAAGGACCATTGTTTAAGTACTGAGCACTGATCAGGCTTAATTTTGGTGTTTATGCAAGGGGATGTCACATTACTTACGACTTGTAATGCAGTCACTAACTTTCCTTGCTCTTAAGCCTTTATTTCTCCACCCTGATGTAGAGAATTAAATGTTGCACTTTTTTTATTCATTGAACTGTGGCATAACCTAGAGTTGATATAGAGCTAAAGTACTGCAGTTCTTTCTGAGAGGGATTTGGAAGGGTTCATTCTGTAACCAGTTGTAAACAGTATGATTACAGTTATGTTAATTCAACTGCTTGACTCTTGCTTTTACGTACAAAGAAAAGGAACTCTTAACTTTCTAGCTTTGGCCAACATTTAATGTTTATGTGGTCATTTGCTTTCCCAATCTGTTCTGTTTCTTCATTCAGTTAATCATCAGTGTGTGTGTAATGCTACATGTTCTGTCATCAAAGTAAAATTTTGCAACAAAGAGGGAGCTTAAAAGCTTAAGATGACTGACTGATAACAGACAAAGCTTTAAAGTTTCTGAGAAATTACTATTTTTCTGACAGGTTTTAATCTTTATATTAGCAAGGACGTGAACTTAATGTTTTTTTCCTTTGTAGCCTGGCTCTGACATAGTTGTTCCCGTGTAGCTTTGGTAGTGGATTTAAAGTGCCTTTGTAGCAATAGCTTATGCAGTAAATTATTTTGAAGCATTGGTACCCCAGGAGGTGTCTGTTTCAGGAAAACTGTAAGTGTATAAAATTTGAACAAGGATTTAACAAAGAGGGAAGGGGATAAGGTGTTTGTGAAATACTACCTTTAGACTCTTAAATGAGTAACAAGTATTGCTAATGATTTTCTGTCTCTCCAGCTGGTGTAAGTTACAGCAGAGTTATGGAAGGCAGTTCAGTACAGGTTTGCACATGTGTCAGAACCCTGACATCAGGTGGCCATCAGGGTCTGTGTAGGAGAGTAATTGGGTGGATCAGCTAGTGGACATCTTAGGTGAGCTGAATTACTCTCAGCCCCATTGACTAAGTGATAAATTTTATTTATCCTGATCAAGATGATAAATTTTATTACTTTAAGCCTTTTCTTAAAGTGACACGGACCATTAAATTATTCAGGCTATCTTGCTGACATCTGGATCATGCACTGGTCAAAAAAGTTCTAGAGTTCCACTTAGCCTGTAATAATGTGCCAGATTTTAATTAGTTTCCCTTAATCATAGAAGAAAAGATTATTTTCTTGTTCAACTAAATTACATTGCTGAGGAGCACATATAGTGTTCTTTCAGCCATGAGACTAACAAAAGAAAAATCTCATTAGCTGGGAAAATATCATCAGTGTTTTGTTTAAACAATCAAGTATGATTTTTATAACTGTTAGCAAACATCTAAAATGTGAGATTGTGAAAATAAAGCAACTTTATTCCTGACTGAAATGTAAACAATTTAGAACAAAAATCTCAGCGGATGTGGTGCTTTGTGATATAGTATAGTGAGCATGGTGGTATTCTGTCAAGAGTTGAGCTTGATGATCTTGGAGTTCTTTTCCAACCTTAATGATTGTATGATTCTTGGAAGTTTTTCAATTTACTGCTAATATTTCTTACTTCCAGTGTTATTGCCTACTTATTTTTGAACCAAGGCGGGTTGTAGCCACTGTTAGCTGAGTATCACAGTATGCTTCTGTCCTCAACACTAGCTGAAACTGGAAATTTGTGGAACCTGGAAATCCGTGTTCAATAACTTCAGTGTTTTGTGTTGTCTGGGTTTTCTCAGATGAAGACAATAAATAAATCTTCAATATTGTTGAGTGATAAATGAAGTGGAACATCAAGCATGAGAACTAACTCTTATCTGAATGCCTTAATTACTAAGACTTTGGGGCTAATTTGTTGCTTTGTAAACTTCAACTGAGCGGTCTATGCAAATGCCTGGAGTGTGAGATTGATTTTCTATTTTTTTTAACTGCAGTATTTCATCCTTCTGGAACTATTTGTTCTGTTTTACAGCAGGTGTTAAGGGAGAGTGGGAGAAATGGAGGAGCTATTTTACAGAAGTTTTGAGCATGAGCTCACACAGGAGTGGGTTGTTATCTACCTCTGATGTGAGCTTTTTGTCATTGGTTGCAGGCAGTTGTAGAATCTTATGCTGAGACAGTGAGCTGGCTTTGATAATACGAGCTGGCTTTGAGATACAAATGTGTCACAGCCAGTGAAAAACACTTATTAGAAGGTCTATTCTCAAAGTTGGAAGAGTGTTTTCTTTATGCTCTAGAGCTTTCATAACAACTTTCCCACCAGCAGTGATGGTTAGGCTTCCATATTTAAGCTATTTCTACCTGCAACAGCATGGGCTGGACTTGTCCCAGTGGTATAAAATTGCTTCAGTAATGAGAAGTTTCTGGCCTGTTGTACTTCCCTAAACCTCAAGGAGTGTTGGCTCAGAGTGCTTTCTGTCTTTGCCAGTTTGGATTACTCCACTCACTGTACTTCAGAGGAGGAGAATGTGATTCTGGAAGGAGTAACTTGGTAGTTTTTATGTCATTGTGTTGTGGGGTAGGGGTGTTTTTTTCTGTATTAGCCTTGTATAAGGAAAAAAAAAAAACACCTCTAGATGAGACAGACAGGAGTGCACAGATAAGTCTGTAGTTCATTGTTTGTAATGCTTGCTGCTGACTTTGGACATCTCACAAGTAAGTAGTCAGGCACCTGTGTTTTTCAGGCAGTCTTCTACTGCCTATCGAATTGTTTATCCCAGTTTCAAAAGGTGGGAGATCTTTGTGCTTAGTCATCAAACTACCCTTTGATCACTTGTGTTAGTTGTTTTTAAGCACAGAAAGAGAATATTGTTATGTAAGAGTGAACTCTAGAACAAAGATGCTTATTTCAAAATTTTCCACAAATGCTTAGTAGATGATGGAAAAAAGAATAGGCGAGGATACCATGTGTATGAGTTCCTGTGTCTCTGGACAGAAGTGATCCCAGATCTGTGGTCAGTGAAGAGTTGAGGATTTGTAGTATAGATATAACTGAAATCTTTTGGTTTTCCCCTCACTTCTGCATATCCTCAGCCTGTTTCAGTGCTAGAGTTGCTACTATATTGTTAAAGGGAGACTAGGAACAGGTATATATAGTCTTCTGTGTACTCATTCACAGTAAAGAAAAAAAATCTATGCTAAGCTTATCTAATAAAGGTTGTATTGTAATAAGTAATATGTTAGCAAATCCCTTCATACCTAATTAAAAATAGCTTTGCATTGAATGCCTACTATAACAGAAAACACTAAATATAAATAGGAATACTGTGACTGCAGTTGACTGATATAATCTTAAAATGTTATTTATAGAAGAAACCGTGAAAAAGATGAATCAAGTGATTTTATTAAAGTCCCTGGCAGTGCAATTTATCCATTCTACAATTAGTTAAACGTATGTTAGTGGTACTGCTTTGTGTGACCTTCAGCATGAAGAATTGGATTATGGTTGCTCTAAAATTGAATTTCTGTGTTGTGGTAATACACAATACTGTGAGAAGTTGGCGGGGAAGTGCTTTGGCCCTGTCAGCAGGTAGCCTTGAATTTGAGTAGAAGTAGAGAGGAAAAGCTCGCTTGAGCATATGTGTACTTGTAGGCTTCCTTTATGAAAGCAGATCCTCCTGCTTCCACAGGAGGAGGGATACATCAAGGTGGTGTTACTGAGATTGTAAATGGCTACAGTTTAAATTATGGAACTAACAAATTTACCCCAAGGACTAATCTAGTTAAAACCTGTTTTTTAAGGATCAGTCCAGTGTTCGGGGCCTCTCAATGCCCTGATTTGTTAAATATATCACTCAGAAGTACATGGTGAGCTGTTAACGCAGCAAAGAACGGAATTCTTACCAGATTGTACTGGTTTGTGGCATTTGATATGTTTGATTTGGGGGGTGAAGGTGACAGTTGAGGGACAGCACAAATTGAAGCATCCTGCTGGACCCAGGGTTGTGAACAACTGAGCACTTGTGTTACTGACTATGATAGATATGTAGGCAACACTACAGGTCAGTGGGGTTGTTATTATATTAGATTGCTGGGTTCCATTTTCTATGGCATCAAACATCAAAATCACAGTAAATTTGATCTAGTGATACATGCAGAGAAGAACTTTTCTTGCCATTTGAGGAAAAATGCCGAGTTTTGCTTTTGAGTTGTGAGCTTTTCCCAAGCATCTGAATGGGGTAGGATGAAATACACTGTTAAAACTGAAATTGGCAAAGAAATAAAACTTCTTTGGTATGAAGAGCTCCTGATCTCCTCAATTTCTGCGAAATATTCGTTAAAAGCTTTGGGAATTATTAGTAATAAATACTGATCCTGAAAGCATCTCATCCCTTAAGATAAATCACTGGGAGCGGGGGGATATTAGCATGGAAATTACCAGCCTAAGGAGTTAATGCAAAAGTTGCTTTTCCAAGAAAAGGTCAGTGAGAAAACTCACAACTACTTTCATTGATAACTTTTTTGTATGCTTTTGTTACCTACTAAAAAGCAGTAATTATTATAAGAATTAGATTTTAATTCAAGTTCCATGTTTGCTGGGATATATCTTCAGGAGTCAAGAGCTAATATTTGAATAAAGGAGCAAATTAAATGTTTTATGGTATTTCTTAACACCATGTAATTCAAATGAGAAGATTATATGCAAGGAAGATGATAAAGGAGTATTTAGAGGATTTTAACTCCACAGTTGAAATGGAACATATCTGTTTAGTTTTCTGTGTGGTGATACTTGGGACAGTCCTGCAGAATGTGGCAACAGTGTCTTCTCTGGGCTATAAAGATGTCTGGCTGTGAGCTGTGTGGTTTTTGAGTCGGGACGTTTTTTTAGTAGTGTTGGCATTCTACAGGAAAAACAGAGTTTCTCTAACTCTTGATTGCAAAGCAAGATCAGAGGTATCAAGCATCAGGCTAGACATTTGGGCAGTAATGTGTAAGGCTAATCTAAAGCATCTTTGTTATATTTGAGAAGTATCTCACTTTATTAAAAAGTCCATAGCAGTAAATCCTCAAATTGCTTTCCTTACATTTGCCCTATAAACTTTCACTTTTTTAGCTTTGGTGGGTTTTTTTTTTTAATATTATGGTCATTCCAATGAACAGTTGTTCTTCCTAAGGTACTTGCTTTTTTAAGGTGTGGGCACAGAACTGAATTGTCTAAATTTCCCAAAAGCTTGGACTCTAGCAAGCATATAGGTTAGGACCAAAGAAACCAAAAATCAATTGAGGTCAAGCAGGATGTTTTTCAACAGCATGACTTCTGGTTCACACTGGTACCTAGGAGTGGAACCAGAGGCAGAGGGCACAAGCTGAAACACTGTGAAGGTGACTGATCACTGGCACAGGTTGCTTAGAGAGATTGTGGAGTCTCTTCCTTGGAAATATTCAGAGCCGTATCTATGTGGTCCTGGACAAGCAGCTCTAGGGGACCCTACTTGGGCAGAGGTGTTGGACCAGACGACCTCTAGGGTCCCTCCAAACCTCAGGTGTTCACCTGTGTGGATCTGCAGGGTTTACAGTGGGTTACACTGTGTTGTACGTCATGGTGTGAGGTGTCTTCACTTTAAGCTTGGGTCTAGCCTATGGAACAGTTGAGGTGACAGTGATTGACAATAAGATTGTTTCTTTATTGGATTAATTTTTTCCACAATACTGGTTTTATGGTTACAACCTTATTTAGCACATTTTGGACAACTAATTATTCCATCACAGCTGTTAATTTGTGGAAAAATAAATAGAAGAAAATATTTATTGGAGATTCTTACTATGATGTATTCACCTCAGTACAACTAGTGTTTAAAAAGGTACAGTGGGCACTTTGTTGAAAAAACTGTACAATGTTAGAAAATGAGTTATGTTTTAATAGCTGCTAGCTCATGCAAGACTATTCTGTGTCAAAAGATAATAATAACTTTCAAGTACTTTGATAGGTGGCAATTTTCAGAAGCTCATTGGGTAGGTGAAAGGGAGACTGCCAATTCAGAGTAGGGGAACAACCAAACTTTTAATACCTATTCTTAATCTAAGTAATACAAATTTCTTTTTCCATAATTTCATAACTATGCAGCTTGGTTGGACAAAAAGTGAAATTGCTTCCTTCTGTAAATGGATGTAACAATATAAAAGCTGCAGTTATGTTTCTTTTGACTGACATTGAGCTGTTATTTTTAGCATGTTTTTTTACTATATAATACTAAAACTTCATTTTGCATTTCCTTGCCAAATACACCAAAAAATACTCTTTTCTTGATTTTACTTGACAGTTTGGAAGACCAGGAAGGGACAAGAAAGATGCAACTAGGAAAGATGTGTATGCTAAATTTTTAACTTTTTAAGGGGAAATAATAAAATTTTTAGGTGAATAATGTAGATGAAGTCTACAAATGTTCACTTGATACATAATATTATTGGCAGGAGCATAAACACAGATTTCATTTTGTCAAGTGCATACAATGTTTAAATGAACAACATTTAGACCTGTGTCTTGATATGTCTCAATTCTCAGCATAATCCCTAATTGATAGTTGCTATTCTGTTTCCAAGCTTTATCACAAAGTCTGCTTTTTTGGCAGTATGTAATGTACTGAAGTACAATGCTTGATACTTAAAATTGTTTTGTAAGACATGCGGACAGGTCATCTTCAGGGGGGCTCTGCAAATCCATGACCTTGATGATTTATACTGACAGCTTTCTATGTCTATAAATATGGAATAGTAACAAAATGATAAATTAGGCCTGCAGTGCTATGCTGGTTTTGGCTGGGGGAGAGTTTGAAACAGTTTCACAGATGATGTAGTTTGCATCTATTCTTTCATTAATGTGTTTTGCATTGAAATGGTTCTACATGGCCTTAGGTATTGAACAATAGTCGTTGTCAGCTCCAGATTGCTATTTGAATTCAAGACAGAATAATGAGTTAATCATACAATGATAGGCAGATTAATTTTTGAGTGATCTTGTGCATCTCATTTAGCATGTCCTTGAAGGATGATTATAATTGGCTTTGTAATTTTTCCAAACATTTAATAAACATTATTTGATTTCTTATGGAACTATAAAATGCTTTTTTTTTCTCCATCCTGAAAGAGGAAATGTTGGAAAGCACAGCTTGTCTACTCACAAATGTGATGACCTTTTCACACCTAATTTTTGTCCAGATTATGATTGACATTTCTGCAGTTAACGTTATTAACAACCAAAGAGCTTAAAACCTTTTAGAATCTGTCTAACCTGAAACTCGTTCACCAGTGATATTCTTTAAGCAGATGTCAAACAGCAATTGAGAAATTGAGATGTTAGTAGCATTCATCATCATTACTATTTAATCACTTCAATGCCAGTTCTGAGAGAGTAAAGAAATGTAATTCTTTTATTAGATTAGCATCTCTGTGAAGTAGTAAATAACCAAAATAACAAACCAATCTGATGGCTGTTTTAACAGCCTGATACCTACTACACTGTTGAAGAACTGTAGATATTAAACTGGTGGATAAATGATAGCTTTCTACTTTAAAATTTTTGACTTGAAAAGTAGATTAATCTTTTGGTTGTTAATGCTTTTCTAAGACTGATGGAACAGTATAGGAGACAGCTAGGCAAAATAATTATGGTCAGTATTGTAACTGAAACAGAGTTAACTCTTTCACAGATGTTTTGTCCAGCAAGCACAAGTTCCACTACCAGTGTGTAGTAGAACAGCTATAGTGTAGAGGCTGTTGTATTTGGCTTCTGTAACTTACAACCCTTGACGGGGTTTTTTTGTCCACTTAAACATTGACAAATATTGAATCTGTATGGTGGAGAGAAAACATTATTATGAGAAATGAAGGAGAATATATAGCAGGATACTGTAGAGATGAAGAACAGAGAAATGGAGAAACAAGTGCTCAAGGCAAAATTCACATTGTGTACTGCAGATCATGCAAGAATTGCCATAGTGAACCTACCTATTCTGTTTGGTCAATCTGTTCCATGCTTTGATATGTTTTATAACAGTGTTATTCAAGAAGTTGTGCTCTCTTAGCAACTTAAGATTGGATACTAAAACTTCCCGTGAAAAATTTTATCAGGTAACACACTGAATGATTTTTGAAGCTGTATGGTGTGAGATTTTTAAAGGAAGCAAATACTCAACTGGCCATGACAGAATTTGTCATCTTCAGATGCATTTAGTAGGCTTTCTCCTTTACCCCTCATAATTTAAGGGAAGATGTATGAAATGCTGTCACTATTTGCCATGGTTAATTCTCTTCTGGAAATAAGATTCTTGATTTCCAGTTTTTATTTTGGAATGAGTAGTAGTATGAGTAGGTAGTCAGAGATGGAGGCGTGGCTCTAGGAAAAAGCAGATGATGAGTCCTTGTAGGGTCAGATTACTTTTCAGGAGAACTGTGCAGTCAAGCTGCACAGAGAAGGTACAATTTCAATCAAGGTGGAGTCGTAGTTCCTCTAACACAAACTCTGTTGCTTGTGTTGGTGTAACACCTGAAAATGCAACTCTTGAGGCCGTTCAATTGGACTGACCAACATCCTCAGTCATAAGCAATGCTGACAAGCCTTGTATCCATGTGAAACTGTTCAATATAAGCAACTGAATTGTGTGAATTGTTGTGAAAGGTAAAATGTATCCTGTGACTTCCCTCATGGTTAGCATAATTCAAATAAAAAGCTAATTAGGCTGATAGTATATAAAATTATCTTTTATACTGAAATAATTCTTTAAATTGAGGGCTTTTTTAATTGGTACATTTGTGTTGAAGAAAATTAGCTCATACTTGACTGTATTTCTTAAGTACTGCATATATTAAAATAGTTCAGCTGTTTCTAACTTGAATCTAACTTGAAGTCTAGTTGGTAGAACTGAACATTTTGTCTTCCATGGTCACACTTTGAAGTGAAATATTGAAATAAGCTGTTGTAAGAAAATAGGAATTTGAATATTTGTATCTTTAAAGCTGAGAGCACTTCTGATGTCTCTTATAAAGTGGTTATAAGAATTCTCTTTCTAATTTGGCTTTTTTAATGTGACTTCGCTAGAGGGCACTGCTGTGCAAGAAATACTTGTCAATATTTATTTGTACACTTGCCCAAGACTAGATACACATCTTTTAAAAACATCAGTGACAACCACTTTAAAGCCGCTTGCATGATATATAGATCCCTAATAATAAATGGAGTAGGAAGCACTGATGTGCTACAGAAGTACTTTTTGATAATTTATTCAAATCACAAGTTTATTTCTTTAATATCTTAAATCAGAAAAAAGTTGTTAACTAGTCTTCATTTTTGCTTCTGGTTGTGCACCAAGCTGATGAGAAAAAATGTACTTGTTCTGTTTGATCTCTAACCTGTTTGGCCCACAGATAATCATTTGGCCATATCTTGTTAGCTGAACATAGCAGATTAGAAAATGAAACATAATCAGCTTCCTGTTAAATTATAATGCCTGATGGCTTCAGGCTTTTTGTGGTAGGTGTTCAGCTTTAAGTCATTTAGCTCTATTTTGAAGTAATCTACTATATTAATTTTAATGTGATTTGCTGTCTTCCTCTCAGCTGATCTATGTGCTTATGGCTGATGTGATTGATGATTAGGTGTTCCCACCTTAATACTCCCTTTAGGTGAAACTTTTTCATAGTTTGCGCAATTTAGAAATCTTACACTAAAGGTTATGGTTTCCAGTAAAAACCTTTCTGGATCTTTTTAATACTCAAGAATTTATCCCTGAAGTAGTTGCTTGCTGCAGCAACTTCAGTAAAACGTGATTTTCAACTTGTTGCAACTTCACTTAAAAGTTCTGCTTTCTGTTTCTGAGTGACTATGATTAGCATAGCAGGCAACCAATAAGAGTTCCCTTATCTGACCATAGGTTATGTGGGTTTGGCAAGTCTGAAGTGCAACATGCTGAGTCTGCAAAAGACTAAGAATCAGAACAGCAACTCTTCCTTCTAAAATTTTAACTGTGAATGACACAAGAGTGGCTGAATCTGCTGCAGGATGAGAAGGAATGGGACATGGGAGAAGTAGAGATGAAGCAAATTAGATGCAATGCTCATGTGATTTCTTATAAGGTATTTAATGCTCTGTCTGGAGTTTATTTGGGCTCGGTGGCATGCTCAGAGAAAAGGTAGAGCATGCTTCTCACTGCTTTTACAGTGCCAGCTGATACTGCATAAAGATACTGATCTATTTGTTGCATTCATGAGAGTTGCAGGCTCCTGCTTTAGATGGATTTATTTTCAAATTACTGTCTCAGACTGAACTACCACCTCCATGAGCAACAAATAAGACTCAAAAGTTTTGTTTAGACTGTTCTAATAGGGCTGGGAAGCTGGACTTTCTGTTGCAGTAAGTTGTTCTGTGTTTTTTGCCCTTATCCTTCAGTGTAGAAGGCCTTCTGCTTCAAAAAGTCTGTAAGTACAAACTTCATTCATCTAGCGATACCTGTGGACAGAAACTCAAATGAGAAGAAGACAGCTGCTCATGGATGATGCCTCTAACTTGTAGTTAATAGGTAGGGAGCCCTTAGGATTTGGCTTTCCAGCCCTTAAGCTAAATGATAGTGATGATGTCTTGTGTTGAGCACTTGTGGTGATTCAGGAGAGGGGAGATGTCTCTAAAATAAGTTGATTTAACTATAAATTTAGGGGTTTTTTTTACTTAAAATGTGGTTTCAGTGAAGCTGATCTAGCATCCAAGTAAGAGCAGAGATAGAGCCTGAGACCTTAGAGACCTATCCTTGCAACATGTGTTACCAGATACCAGCCTGAACAGTTAGTGCTAAGTTCCAGACTCAGTTCATTTTGAAGAACATATGTTACAAAACTGCATGTATACTGTAATTGACTACCACATTTGGATGTCTGGTTTTACTCTTTGGTACAGTGTCTCTTATTTGACTTAACAAGACAAAAAATTGTCTAAAAATAAGTCCTGGAATCTGTTGCTTCAGTGGTATAAATATGTCAAGAATTAATTCCTTGTTTTATATAAATTCACGTACATAAATTAACTTGTGTTAACTGCTTTAAAAGCTCTTTTGATATTTTTTGATTTGTATTCCAAACTTTGAGCCCACAGTTTGTTTCAGGACTAAGCCCTTTCTTGGCTGTAGTGTACATCTTTGGTGTATTTTCCTTTGCTATTCTCAATACATTATTTGCAATTTAAGTTGCAGATGCCTAAAATAATAGCCTCTGAATAATTTAGCACTTGTAGTAACCCAGAGGATTAGAACTTTGTCCAGGGCAGCCTTGAACTTCTGTATCAGCCTAAAGGAAAATGCAGCCCTTAAAATGAGCTAATACAGCTTCTGTTCAGACCTGTGACACATCACTTGAGATGACTCATTTCTTTGTCCTTCATTCTAAATTTTGTCATCTTCAAGAACCAATGTGTTCTTTTCTCGCACTGATGATGGGAGCCTTACTTGCATAATCATCTTCCTATTAGCATCTTCTGTATTCAGGGAAGGACCTTAGACAGCCTTTATCACTAGAATCACTAGAGCAAGCTTGATGTTGAAGTATGTAGTTCACATTTTCAGAAACAGCCAAACAATACATCACTTCGAGAGTTGTATTCTTCTTTGTAGAAACTTACACTAAGCTTTAAAGCCCTGGATTTTATTTCTTAACTGTTTAATAGAGTAAATACTTGGTATGTTAGCTATTTGAAGAACAAGTGGAAACCTCAGATGTTAAAATCTAATTACTTCTGAACTCAAGCTTGCAAAATTGGTTAGGGACATTGTCATGGTAATCTTATGTGTTTCTGCACACTGGCAATGGCTAGAAATGTTTTGGGTTCCGGAGAGAGACCTCAGATAAATTACAACCTGCACTCTAGTTTATAATGTTGTATGGTGTTCACATGTCCCCTAAATTCTGTTATGCTACTAGCTGACCTGAGTGAGCTCTTTGGGGTCAGGATGGGCCCAATATTATTAATCCTCATAAATTATTTGGATGATGGGGTTGAGTAATCATATAGTTTGAGAAATATGCCAGACTGGGAGAAGTAGATAAAACAGAACAAAGGCCCACTGTACAGACATTGACAGATGGGAAAATGGGACCAACAAGAATGACGTAAGGTTTAGTGGATGTTAAGGTAGTTTCTTGCGATGAGTTAATTCCAAGCATCAGGTCTCAGAGCTTAGGTCTGATCAGCTGGGAGATGGTTCTGCTGGACATGACCTGGAAGTCCTGGTGGGCAGCCAGCTGAGCATAATGCAGCAGTGTGCCTTGCAGGAGAAATACAAGCAGTGTCCAGGGCTTGCCTCAGTGAGAGAGTAGACATTTTCATTGTACTTGGCACTTCCAAAGCCATACCTGGAAATCCTGTCTGGTTTTGGTCCCCTAGTTCATGAAACACATAAACTATAGAGGCTTCACTGAAGGCTTGTGGACATGATTACAAAGTTACAGAGAGCAACCCATACATAAAAGCTGAAGAAATTTTTTGTTTGGCCTAGAGAGGGGATTTATGGGAGAGTGCTTTTTACAGAATCAGCTAGATTGGAGAAGACCTGTGTGTTCAAGTCTAACCTATGACCTAACACCACCTTGTCAACTAGACCATAGCAACAAGTGCCATATCCAAGTCTTTCCTTAACATCTTCAGGGATGGTCACTCCAGCACCTCCCTGGGCAGACCATTCCAATGCCCAGTCACCCTTTCTGGGAGGAACTTCTTCCTTTATGTCCAGCCTAAACCTCTCCTGGTGCAGCTTAAGACTCTGTCCTCTTGTCCTGTCACTGGTGGCCTGGGAGACCAACCCCCACCTGGCTGCAGCCTCCTTTCAGGGAGTTGTGGAGAGGGAAAAGGTCTCCCGAGTCTTTTTTTCCAGGCAGAACAACCCCAGCTCCCTCAGATGCTCCTCATAGGACTTACGTTCCAAACCCCTCACCAGCCTTGTTGCTCTTCTCTGGACACACTCCAGCATCTCAACATCCTTCCTAAACTGAGGACCCAGAACTGGATGCAGCACTCAAGGTGCAGCCTCACCAGTGCCAAGTACAGAGGGGGAATGACTGCCCTGATCCTGCTGGCCACACTATTGCTGACACAGGCCAGGATGCCCTTGGCCTTCTTGGCCACCTGGGCACACTCTGGCTCATGTCCAGTTGTCTGTCCATCAGTACCGCCACGTTCTTCCTGCCTGGCCACTGTCTAGTCACTCTGTCCCCAGCCTGTGGTACTACAGGGGTTTGGCCAAAGTGCAGGAGCTGACACTTGGTCCTGCTGAACCTCTTATCTTTGGATTGAGCCCATCAATCCAGCCTGTCCAGGTCCCCCTGCAGAGCCCTCTACCCTCCTGCAGAACACTCTCCCCCAACTTCTTATCATCTACAAATTTGCTAATGGTAGACTCAATCCCCTCACCCAGATCACCAAAAAAGATATTAAACAGGACTGGGGACAACCCTCATCCTTGGGGAACACCAACAGTGAGTGGCTGCCAACTGGATACAGCACCATTCACCACCACTCTCTGGGCCTGGCCATCCAGCCAGTTCTTAACCCAGCAAGGAGTGCTCCTGTGCAAGCTGGAGTTGCCAGCTTTTCCAAGAGAGTGCTATGGGATAGGGTGTGGAAGGCTTTGCTGCAGTACAGGTAGACAATATCTGCAGCCTCATGTAGGTGGCAAAGCAGCTTAATATTATCAAAGGAGATAGTCTAAAGGGAGAGCTGACACACATTTATGGACAGTTGTCAAGTCCAAGCTAAGTTATGGCATATTCAAAAATACAATTAAAAAATGGACAGTGCCTTGCTCTGGGTTCAGCGCGTGAGACTTTAGTACGTCAAAGTGGGTTTCTAAGCAGGTCAAGTCGTGTCTTGTGTGCAGAAAACTCATGATGTGACAGCATGCATGGTGACATTTTTAACACACTAGCATTTGTGTTAAATCTATTCTCAGTAGGAAATGTAAAACTGTGCTTGAAGGAGGGAGTGGTATTTCTGTGAACATCTTGAAAACTACTCTTTCAACTTCTGGAAGTATTTAAAAGACTTGTAGATGTGGCCTTTAGGGACATGGCTTAGTGGTGGACTTCACAGTGTTAGGTTACTGGTTGAACTGGATAATAGAGCTCTTTTTCAAACTAAACAGTTGGCTGGAGTTAGCAAGTGTTCAGATATCAAAGATTCTAGCAAAATTGCGGGTGTTAATGACTGAGGGAGAAAAGAACCATTCTGCTGAGCTCTGCACCAAGAGCAACATATCATCCACAATAAATAAATAAATTCCAAGTTAGGGCTAATGTCTCTAAACTGCCTGGAGAAATTTCTGATCTTGGTCTTGATCCTTAAGGATCAAAGGGTAACAGAGAGAAAGTAGTGCCATTTTCTTGCTGTTTACCTTGCCTCAAATATGTTTCTTTTTATGTTAGTGGAAAGCTTAGGACTTTGCATTGGAAAAATCTAGGCTTACTGTTGATGCAGAAGCTGGCAAAACACTTTGAATTACATAGAATTTATAATGAGGAATAAATTCCAACAAAATTTATGAACATGAATGAGTAGCTAAGTCTTGTATTGTGACGGAGTTCAGTTGTTCACATAATTTTTGCTGCCTTTTTACTGCAGAATTTTGGTTTCAGTAAATTATGTACTTTCAACCCAATTTTATTTTAAAAGCAACTTGCAGACTACTGGCTGCGAAGAACTTGTGTATACTTTGCTTCTAAAAGTACTAATGTTCAATATCTAGAAATTTCTGTATTGCACAAAATGTTGATTTTCATCTAAAGTGAGAAAGTTAAGGTTTCTGGAAGGTACATGATTTATAAAGAAACAAGGGCTAACTTGATAAATTGTCAGTGTGCTGTGCTTGTATGAAGTCTTGATACATGTCTGAGTGATCATGAGACACTTAAGTACCACTGGAACGATGTGGGATGCTGGAATTTGCATAAAACATTTGCATGTTTTATGCAACAACATGTTTGTTGTTTTGCTCAAAAGAGGAAAAGAATTGGTTGCCTCAGTGAAAATATGCTATGGGGTGAAAAAATCACCCAGTAGTGATCCCTTCTAATTACAACATAGAACAGGCTTATCAGATGAAAATGTGTGGCAGAAAATTTGAGTATGTATGTTTCCTTTTTATTTAAGGCTTATGGTATGTCAGCTTTGCCTCTAAACTTGATTAAGGGGACTACCAGTGCATCTTATGAACGTTTAGAGAACACTGAAGATATTGAAGAAGTGGAACAGCATTTACTGAGGATTAAATCAAAGGTAAGGTCTTCGTTGTTCTCACTTTCTTAATGATTTTTTTTCTTGCTTATTAGTTCATGGTCATGCTGTAGAGTCTTTGTTCCAGAAAGAATACCAAGTCAGAAATGAATAGCTTGCAGTTATTTGAGTTAGTTTGAAACATATGTGGTCACTTGTGTAGCAATGATTGCATTTTTTGTCAGTCCTGCAGCTGAAGTTATTCCTGTCTAGCTAATAAGTGTTAAACTAAACCCAACCTTCTCCAGGCCTGCTTGGATGGAAGAGATGTGTTGTAGATGTTAACCTCGCTTAGCCTGCTCCCAGAAACGGCATCCTGTTTGACAACTTACTCAATGCAGTGTAGCTAACTCTGGATAACAACTTGCCACATGGAGCTGTCATGATTTAGATTCATCAAACTATTAATCATCTTTATGAATAAATAACAGCTCCAGATAGTCTTGCTTCCCAGTTAATGTACCTTGATGTTATAAGTAATTTCTTTATGAAAAGCATATGTATGGGAAACTGTTCTGAGTCCTAAATATCCCTAGGATGTGAACACCATCTGTAAACCCATGATGGTTTTGCAGCTAATGCTATGCCTCATATTAGCAAGACACTTAATAATCTCTGAGTGCAAGCCAAAGTAGGGTAAGATTTCTTTACATACAAGATGATAGGGGAAAATCTCCTACCTCTTTTTTCAACCCATTTCAGGTAATGGCTTGACCAGTGTTTTGATAGCCTTGGTTGGGAAAAGTGACATGGAGGTGCCTGGCTTCCATCCTAGCAATCCAGCTATGCTGTCGTGTGTTCTGTCATAGTAGACCTCAGGGATGCTGAAGCAGTTCCAACAGTCTTCCCTTGATACTTGGCTTACCTCTACACAGTGTGGGCACCTTCAGTGTTCTAGATATTTTGTTGAATAAAGAAATCTAAAAACTAGTCTGTTTAAATTATCATGTTTTGGTTTTGCACAAAACCTGCAGCATCAAAGGCATCCCTTACTGAAATCAATATGAGAAAAATGAGAAATCTATGACAAATGGATCATTACTTATTATGGAAGACATTGTTGGATTATGATAATTTGCACTCAGCTGGTCTTGTTGCTCAGTGTGACTAAACTGTAAAAGTGCAAAAAGTAGAAAGTTCTTGATTTATGTTTATATTGTAATATGACCTTTAGTGCAAACTAATTTTTCTTGGTTTATGGATAATGGTCAGAATTTTGCCTCATTCTGTAATGGAAATCTTAATTCTTCAGTTTTTAATGTGCATTTAGTTGTGAAAAAGTGTTACTGAGAGTACTATACAGTAAAAACTAGAAGTATGAAAATATGCTACTGAGATTCAATATGTAGTATGTTCTTGTACATCTAGTAGGTTTATTTCATTAGTCTTAAATAATCAAAACTTAAACCTGCAGATTGGGAGCTTGAACTGTTGTCAAAAAGTCCTCTAAGTCACAGAAGTGCTGTACAGGGTATAGTACGTGTGTTCCTATTAAAAGTACTTGGTAATCTCCAGTTTAAGTGTGATGTATGCCTATTATGTGGTTGTAGTCTTTTTGATTAACTTATGTAATTTTTTTTTAACTTCACTGGTATAAAGTGTTGTATTATTTACAGAAAGGATCCTTTAACATAGGAGGAAAATTAGTTAGGAATTTCAAAACTTTAAAATATGGTTTTAATGCATTTCCTACTATAAAAGTATCTTTTTTTCCACATATGAATTTGTAATACACAAACCTGAATGTTAGAAACAATTTTGGTTCAGCTACCTAATGCCCATTTTGTTGCTTTTGCTTGTAGCAAATAACTGAAGTGTGAGGATGTGCTACTCACTTTATAGCAGAGTGTAATGGTTCCTGCTTGGTGTTTAAAGGTTCAAAATTAAAATACATTCTTAAATACAATAATTGAACAAATTATCTGGTATATTCAACTAATTCTTGGAGTAATGACCCAATGACCTCTTATCTGACCTATGTTTCTTACTCAAGAAACATAGCTGAATATCAAGTGGAATGTTGGAAAGAAAATAAGTGCCGAGCTCGATACATAGGCTTAATCATGGAATTTAATGGGAAGTGACCTGAAAATCACCATGTTAACCTTCTGCACAAAACATGGACATCTTTCAGGTTAGATCAGGTTACTTAGATCATGACTGTGCTTTTAAACCATTTCTAGCCATGGAGACTATCTATCCTGTTAAAGTTTTTGAAAATTTTCATTGTGAAAGGTGGTTTCTGCTACCAAATAGGAATTCTTCTTGTTGCAGCTTGTGACTTTTACTCTTCATCCTATTGATATTCATAGAAATTATACATGCATGAATTATATACTAGAAATTCTTTAGAGTTGTAAATAATTTAGGTAGCTGTCAAGTCTATCTTCTTGATTTGGTGACTCTTGATCCTTTCCTCTCGTTTTGTAACCAGTGCAGAGATGGTCGTCCTCTTTCATCGAGGGATAGACGAACTTTACAACAGCTGGAAGAGAGACTCAGGACACTCCGAAGGAGAGAGAGGCATCTGGAGTCCATTGAGAAAAGCTGGTGGACAAAGTTCTGTGAAGCTATTCGACCTCTAAAGGTAAAACTTGTCACTTTTTGGTACTTAAATTGGGATAACTTCCAACTTCCTTTTTCCCTCATAAATCACAGGCCAAGTTTATCAATTACCACCCTGAATATCAACTGCCTTTTTTTTTTTAATTTACTCCAGTACTACACAATGATAGCCCTATAGTGAACTCTGAGCTGTTGGAAAACCTTTTACTTTGTCTCAAGTCTGATTAGGATTATAAATTAACAAATGCTAGCTGATATGCTTTAGTGCCACTGCCATAAAAAATCTGAATAGCTTATTTTTTTATCAAACATATGAAAATGACTAGAAAAGCAAGAATTCTATAGCTGTCAGTTAGCTTAGGTTAATCTAAATTACATATATCCAGCAGAAATAAGAGACACTTTGATAATACATGCATTTGCAACAAGCATCTTGCCAAGGAATTACTTGATAAATAGTAAGATATTTGAATAGAACTTAATGTCATGATACTTAACCAATGCAAAGGAGATGGTTACTGGGGCAAAGCTTTTATCTTGGTCTCTTTGATCTTAGGATTTTGATTTTCAGTAGATACCTGATTTTGAAAACTAGTACTTTTATGAATGGTATTGACATATAAAGTATTTTTTGCCAACTAGATGTAGGAAGAAATTTCAGCATTACTTTCAACTGTACACTGCTTTTGGGAAAGCTGGGGAGAGTGGGGGTGGATTGTAAACATTCTCTTCTGTCACTGCTGCTGTTCATGCTGAGTGCTGAAGGCAATGGGCTGAAACTGCAGCTGAACAAAAGCTTTCAATGTGCAATTCTTAGTGGAGTTACCCTGCTATGATACATTACAAATATAGACTGAGGTTGAAAGGACAAATATCCCTAACTGTTCATGTTAACAGTTTGGAGGCTTCCTTTTGATTTAAAAAATACTTAATACAGCTTGTGTATTAAGTATTAAGCTTCTGTAACTTTTCACATAAAGCTCAAATTTGAGAAATATGTTGGCCATATATTTTGTCTCTGGGACCTTAACAGTTCATTGTGTTCTCACAGGAAAGCATAGAATATCATTTGTTACTCACAGCTTATCCCCTACATTCTGGGTTGTATTCCAGTGTCTCTTTGTTTTTGTGGTTTGAAGGCTTTGTATTCTCTCAGTAACTGTGACAGTCACTGTGAATTGTTGACTTATGAATCACAGACTTTAGCAAAGTTGCAGGTGGATAATTTTTCCTGACAGATTTTTCTTAGACTATGGTTGTGCTATGAAGCATGTCAGAGAATTTGTTTACTTTGACTTGAGCTGTCCTGTGAAGGTGGTAATGTCTATCACTTAATTACATGTTAACTCTTGCAGAACTGTTTTACTGCTGCTTGAAGAGCATGTGGGGTGTCTTTGGAGATATATAACTTGTCAGCTGTTCAACTGGGCTTTTAAGAAAAGGTGAAAATCTGTTCAATATCCATATCTAATACTTCTGTTCAATGTAGAAGTGCAGAAGATAGCTTGGACCTTTGCTTACTGTTCCATAACATTTTCACCTTCAGTGCCTTCAATTTGGATATTACTGTTCAAATATGTGGCCTCTTCTCAGATTTCAAGAGAAATTCCAATTCTTGTAAAGCAAGTACTAGATAGGGAATCCTTTTTCTGTTTTGTATTTGGCATGGTCAGTTTATGAGTTGCAGGCTCTTATTGGGACTAACAGAATAGAATAACATCTTCAGGGTCTTTTACAGTGTTAGCTTGGTGTCTACATTCAAACTTCTGTTATCATATTGTCCTTGTGTAGTGTCCTCAAGTGTTTTTGCTTTTATTGTTTTGTTACTGCTAAGTATCTATAAGCATGTGATTTGTTGTTAAAGGCAAAACTTTTTTTTTTAAGTGGAAAGCCTCGTTTGACAATTGTTTTACTCAAAGCTAATTCAAAGATCAAGCTGTTAGTTTTTCAATTCAGGCAAAGGCTGGACATCTTAGGATCCCAGGGAATTGAGTATTGGCCAACATGTGTTTTGAGTAATGCTGAATTAGTCCTATTTCTTTCTACAAAATGTAACATTTCCTGCGTCTCCTTTTTTATGGTTTCTTATACTTTCATCTGATACTCTCAGCAACAAGAGAAATGTGGTATACTATGAGTTTTTAAAAATTATTTAGGGAAAGCAAACTCCAGAGCACATAGCTATGTTTGTTCAGTATGTGAACAAGACTAGAGGATATGAAACATGGAAGTCTGCTCAAGAATAATAAATTGGCAGTATTGCATCTGTATTTTCATGGTGTATTTCACAGCTATTAGGAACAAACTGGAGATGCCTAAGGTAGTATAAGAAAATCAGGTGCTCTGTTTTGAGATCTGCATGAACAGAGATCCCCACTCTTTCTTTCCAAGGCTCAACTCCTTTTGACCTCACTCTGGAGTGGCCCAGAGGGGAATAGGGAGTTGCCATCAGTCCATAACACCTCTACTGTGTGAGTGGACTCCATGGACTGTAGTTCCTGGCAGAGGCACATGTGGGATCTTTGTAGGCTGCAGCTTCCTTTAGAAAATACCCTCTTGTTCTGGTGTGGGATTCTCCATGGGCTAAGTGTGGTTATCTGTTCCAGCATAGTCCGCTTAACAGGCTGGGGTAGAAATGTCTGCTCCGTTCTCTGGAGCAGCACCTCTTTTGCTGAGCTTGATGTCTGTTTACAGGGTGAATATCAACAATTTTTGGAAGTTATTTTTGCGGCTTTTTAAACAAGTACCAAGTGTTTGTAGATCATTTTTTCTCAGAGTAAATAAAGTCTGAAATTCCATTATTATCTTAGTGAGAGTTCAGAATTATCCATAAATGAAATAGCTTAGCTTGACTAATCTGGGTGCAGGGATAGAAGGCAAACCCCTAACCCTAGCATTTCTAAATGTTAGATGTCACTTCAGAAGACAGACATATTCCAGAGGAGATACAGATATCTGTCTAGTGGCCATAGCTGGAAGAAGGTAGTGAAGCATGACAAGATTCAGACTCTTGGCCTCAATTGGTTTTTCGAATATCTATTTCTCATACAGCTAACACCTAGTAGGAGTTTGCTATGGAAAGATAAAATCTTAGTACATTTAATTATGTGGAAATGCAAAACTTAATACCTTGATATTGATCTCTAAATTTATGTCTAATAAGATCTACATAATTTGAGTTGTATTATAAGTGATGCTCAAATATTGTATTAGAGTTTGCAGATGGAAGTTTATCTTCCGAATTTAATGAACAATAATAGCACTGTATCTCTGAATGTCTTTAATGAGCAGCTGTAATAAAGTTCTTAACCTTTTCATCGTGGTTATGTGCCAAGTTTTGAGGCTAATAAAAAAACCTGTGAAACTCCCTCATTCATGTGGCAGTCCATGCATTGTGTTCCTGCATACAGAATTTTGAAATAACTATCTAGGCCTCAGGTCTAGCAATCTGAAAATGTTGTTTTGGGAAGTTCAGTGTGCTTACCTGATTGTATTCCATGACTAGGGTTTCTAGGAAAATACAGTGAAACTGTTGGAACTGTAACTGGAAGGATTTCCTGTTGGAACTGTAACTGGAAGGATTTCCTGTTGGAACTGTAACTGGAAGGATTTCCTGTCTGGGCTCTCTTCTGTGTATCATCCCCTAAACTCCCCAGGGAAAAGATTTTGAGGGAGAAAACCTGTTAGAAGGAGGGAGAATAGTTTCCTCAACTAGCTGATAACCCAGGAAAAACAGTAGGAGATAGGCTGGAGAATCAATTCCTGGCTCATGTGCTGTATTTGGTAAGCATAATAAAAACACTTTTCCGTGTTTTAATGAAGACCTGGCACTTGGGCTTGGTTGAGTTCTTCATCATTCCCAAGCGATTTGGTCATTGTGCGTTTCAGAAGAGTGCTACAGCAGGGAGCTTTTACTCAGGAAGGGTCAGATCTTCCTTATGCGCTGTGCAGGTTGCCTCATGTTGGAAGGGGAGCACACAGCTGGGGTGGTCAAAGCACCAATCTCTAATTAAACCTAAATGCATGTACATAGTTAAGGCTTTCCACATAATATAGAGAATACAGGTTGTGAATTCTTCTAAATGCTATGTTTATTAAACGTAACGTGTTGTCTCTTTTCTTAATGTCACTTTTGACATTGGCGAAGATTTGTGTATTACACTAGAGGATGTGATGTACTTGACAAACTATGTTGAACAGGGTAAAAGTTTTGTGAGCACTTCTCTCAAGTATTTACCAAGAAGTTACTGTTTCAAGTATATTTAAGCTCTGAAGTGCTCCAGGATCATTAGTTTGTTATTGAAAGGAAGGCAAGTGTTCACTTCTTGCATCAACTGCAAGCACTTTCAGTTAAATTGTTTTAAATTTTTACTTGTAGATTGTGTGGGGAGTCTTCTTCATCATCGTGGCATTGCTCTTCACTGTGTCTCTGTTCATATCAAAGTAAGTACATTTCAGCATTTTTCTTGACCATTTAAACTACCTAGTTGCTGCTCTAATATAAAAATGAGGGTGGTTTGTCTTAGTCCCCAATGTTACATTTCTGTCAATAGAGCTGCACTTATCATTATAATAGTATATATTGAAATAGAGCAAAATGTACCAAAACAAACTGAAGAAAGAACATGTTTCAGGTGGAAAGCAGTTCTGATTCAGCAGAGAAAATAAGCATATATGTTCAGGAAGTTTAATTCAGATTGCAGAAATATTCTGCTTGCTTGAATGAATCCTGTTGCAGGTACTTTGACTGGGTAACAAGTGCTTAAAATCGTGCAGTAAATGACATGTTTAATCCATTTTGATGTGCATTACATCTGAATGCTTTCATGGTGTTGAAAGCAACACAGCCAGCTGCAAATCTGGTAGATTTCAATGCAGATTGACACTAACCAGAGGTCTCAAATGTTGCCATTTTTGATCTTTCAGACTGGGAAGATAAGCTTTATGACCCAAACCAGGGAAAAGCAAAAATGCTGGAGAGATGCAGAAATCAATATATTTTTCAAAGAACAAGTGCAGTGAGTGTGGTAGAGCAAAGCATGTGTCTGTATAGATGTTAGACAGCTGTCACTCTCCAGGATTAGTTCAGTATGGTTTTTTTCTTTTGAGCTGCCCTTTAAAATTAAACTCAAGATAAAACTCTGGGAGAACCACAGTACTTACAGTTTTTCTAATTACTGCAGTTTGGACAAAGCTCTGCATTCAGCTGGCTTCGACTCAGGATTTATAATTCTAGGAACTAATCTGACCAATCCATTGAACATGCTGTTACCAGTTCTTCAAAGAGTAAGTAAAGAAGTGATGATATACATATGTATATGGATGTTCTTGTTTTCTTTTAAACTTTTCCCCATGTAATTAATTAGAACAAAATTGTCTAAATATGCATTCAGCAAAAGAAAGGCAAATTCCTTAATAAATTTCAGTTATTGATTACTGGTATGAAAATCTTGGATGAGTGGAATCCAGTTTGTGCAAGGAATCTGGTGATTGAAACTGATTTTGATGTGGTAAGAATACAGTGGCAACAAAGAATGACAGCATTTTTAGTTACTATGCACAGAATAAAAGCGACTTTGTCCCATCTTCTACATACTTCTAGTCTGTGTACTGGATATCTTAGGCCTTTTTAGTGAAGTAAATGCCATTTTTCACTTTTTTAATATATAGCACATTGAAGAGTGTGCTACATTGGGTGTGTTATAGAAAGGTATTAGTCTTGGAAGCATACCATAAAACATCATCATAAAAATATACATCAGATAAGTTCAGTACAGTTGGAAGACAAGTACTCATACAAATTTGAGTTTGTCATGAGTAAAGTAAGAAAAAGAAAAGCTTTAATGTTAAGCTGGTGGTAATTCCCCCCAAGCTGAGTTGTTCCTATATTCTTGGTATAATGGGTCAGCACAATGCATTGCTTCCCCATGTCTTTTAAAACTATTGAACATCTAAGCTCTCAGTCACTATTGAGAAAAGTAGTGTTCAGCAGCAATATTATCTCAAGCTTTTATTAATGTAAACATAAAAATCAAGTTTTGTATGCAGATATGAGTAGAAAAGTAGTCACAAATATGCAGTCCTAAAATAATTGTTGCTATTGTGGACTTGTGATTCTGTGGATGTATTTAAAATAATTATTTCTTGGTCTAAAAATGTATAACACTTCAAAATTAAGGTCTGTCTTAAATGAATTAAAATGCTTAGTGCTTTCCCAAACTAATTGTCTAAGCTCTATTAGTAGCAAGCTATGTTAGCTATATTTGGAGTCAGCTATTGTAAAACTTTAAAATAGCACTCTGACTACCTCAGATATAAGCTATAGAAGTAAAAGCTACTTAGTTTTGAGTGGGAGAAGAGCTTTTTTCCTTGTCTTTTTAACTGCTTGTGTTCTTGTTTTAGGTTTTTCCACTTGATTATGTTCTTATCACAACCATTGTTATGTACTTTATCTTCACTTCAATGGCAGGGATTCGAAATATGGGAATATGGTTCTTCTGGACAAGGGTAAATATAACTTGAGACTTTAGTTTCTAATACTCAGATATTTAACAAATATGTGTTCTTGATTATATTTAATATTTTTGTATTGCTTCATAAATATGGGATGTTGCAAATAGCATTGTCTGTATGCCTAATGAGCATTAAAAGCCTATTTTGCAATTTGCACTGGTTTTGGAAGGTGTTTCATTTTACCAAGTTATCAGACTTTGCCAAGTCATCAAAAGTGATGTTTTAATTTGAGCAATAGAGTCAGCTGACTCCTTCAGGTGTTTTATCAGTGTCCCTTTGGCTTTTGATTTCTCTAAGTTAAAGCCATATTATTGGTACATTTGAAGTATTGGTCAAAATCTATAATGTGGTGTGCAGTCAGAGGTTCTTGAATTACCATCTGTGTAACAAGAGTGTTTAGCTTCCTAAGAGAAAAGACAGTGCAGTGGTGATAGGGCTATCTGAATATTATGCAAATAATACATTACTGTATAAAAGCAGCTTTGTATCCTATAGCATGACATTCATGCCTCTCATACTTGGTTAAATATTTTCCTGCTAATGTCCCTAGCTTCCCTTTAAAATTGGCACCTTTTCATGTGGTGACACTCCAAAATGGTTAAGTGACCATCAGTCTTTGCAATAAATTGAGATTGATTGTTGGTATTGGTGCTGTCATTTCTCCCTCAGCTGCTGGCTTCTTTACCCTGACATGGTACTCAGGCTGAACCCTTGGGAATTAGAGTGGTGTCTACATGGCAACAAGGAAGGATTATGTTGTTCCCTGCATTGTTAAATGGACAAGATGCCACCATGCAGTGTGCCATTTTACTCAGAGCTTGGGAATGCTCTCTCATAAAGCCATCCTCTGTTTCAAGATCTGATTAGGTGTATAGTGGTAGATGACACTCCACTTCAAGCAAAGGAGACAATATTCTTTGATAAACCAATGCACAGTTTGCTATAGGTGTGGCAGGCACTTGAAACAAAATGCTAGCGTATAAATGTTTTGGGCCATTAATATAAATAGAACTTAATTTGGTTAAATAGCTGTGCTTTGAAAACCTGCTTTGAACCACTGGAATTAAGTTGCCAGAAGATAATTGTAGCAACCTCCCACTTCTGGCAGTATAATTAAAACTTACTTGAAGTAAAGAGGTTTTTTAATGCCTTCAGAAAAAAAAGAGATATTTCATTGTGTTAATATTTGTTTTTTTGATTTTAGCTTTATAAAATCAGACGAGGAAAAACTCGACCTCAAGCACTCTTATTTCTCTGTATGATACTCCTATTGATAGTTCTTCATACAAGTTACATGATCTACAGTCTTGCCCCACAGTATGTAATGTATGGAAGCCAGAAATACCTGGTGCAGGTGAGATGCATTTTTTGTGTTTCGATTTTATTTTCTACATTAAAAATGTTCTGTTTACAACAACTTTGAAAGTCAGACACATTCTCCGTTTTTGAAGACGCTTCGGTAGGCAGTTTTTTAAATGCTAGAAGGTCTCTTGGTAATACACAAGCCAGAAACTGATTGCATGACTTAATTTCTAGGTCATCTCAAGACTTTGTGAAACTAAGGTTTGTTTTACTCCTTCCATAAGACAGTTATTGGCTTCCACTAGATTTTGTACTGGTCTGCTTAGATTGCTGAGTGACTGTGGTGAGGATTATTTTGAATCTGTAAAGCTTTGTACAGAATGAAATCAATAGTGTTCCACACTTGATGCTTTTTATGTGCATATTTGAGGAATGAGAAAGATAACTTGGAACAGTAGAAAATAATAATCTGAGTGGAGCTAAGTGTGTGCAGATTAATCACATTTCAGGCACTTTGGACTGTCCAGCTTCATGAAACTCCATGCAATTCTTGCATTGTAAAATCTTCTACAGAATTAAGCAGTTAAAATTTAGTCTCTGCTTTTGTTATTGCACTTTTGTGTATTTCAAGGTTTTGATTTTTTAAGTCTTTTATCTTCTGTACCTGAAGTAGTAAATTATTGTTACATCTTAGTTTGAGTGGCAGTCTGCATATTTATGGGGAAGTTCAAAGTTACCTATCAGAAGCATCTTGAGAGGTTTCACTGATGGCTGTTTATTAAGGTCTGGTATCTTACAGGGAAAGGCTTCGTTAGATCTGATCTTGCAAATGTAGACAACTAACCAGCTCGTGAACTGGTTGCTTATTCAGGCACAGTGAAGTCAAGATCTCTTGGTTGCTATTTGATGTTTAAGTTTCACAAAGACAAAACAGTTGAGCTGGAGTGGTCAAAAGAAAGGATTTAAATTAGATGGAAACGATTGGATGCTACTTTGAGCTTTGGGAATCTCTCTCTAATTCTCCAGGAGGATGTTCCTGTGGGAGGAGAACACGCTTTACAAACTAAACATCTGCTAACTTCCATCAGCTGCAACTATTTAGTCAATTTTGTAACTTATTACTATCAATTCTCTTAGTTTAAACAGTAAATACTTGGGGGAAAAGGATTACAAGGAGAAATTGAAAGTGGAGTCGTGTTAAATAGGCTGGAGAAGAGGAACTTGCTCAACGTAAATGTGTTGGTGTGGTAGGATTGCCACTGCAGGAAGTAGACGTCTCAGTACATGCTACTTTACTGCTTTCTTTGTATTATCTGGTAATGGGCAATTGGTCATCCTGATACCAATCCAAGCACAGTAATAGAATCACTGTAGGGGATTTGAATATTTGGTATTTAGGAAGTTTAATGCATTTTATCAGATTTTATGCTAAATATAGCAAACAGAAAATAAACATGCTTAGGTGTGTATAAATTGGCTCAACCTGTCAGAATTAGGGTAGTAGCAGCAGGAAACTAAGATGAAAGTCAGTTTAGGTGCGTTTACATAGAACTTCTGGTATGGTTGCTTACTGTGTTTATGTAGCAAGAACATCATATAGCTGTATCTGAATTGGTTATGAGCTCAAGTCCCTGCAAAAGACAGTTGGTTTTTGGTTTTTTATGTTGTAGAATGATTGTATGCCTCCAATTACAGTGCAGAACCAGTGTGGGTGTAAGAGTGGGAAGAACATTTTCATTAAGGGTCATGCTGAACTAGTCTTTAAGCCTTGCAGTGACCTGAGTAGGGAATCCTTTGTGATGAAGTTTGTAGATAGCATGGAAGATTTGAAGAGAAAAACAAGTAGTGAAGGCTGTGGCTAGCAGTTTGTTTTGCTTTATGAATAAAATAAAATGTGCGTATATTAATGGAGGCAGAAGGATTAAGACTTAAAAAACACTTGCATGTTAGCTTTTTATGACAAGAAGTATCTGAAGATAAATACATCATTTTTAAGAATAAAGGGTCAAGAGAATAGAGCACAACAGTAGGAAGGCTCTTGTCATTCTTGCAGCTTTTGCAATATAATCCTGGTCAGCACTGCAAGAAGGATTAGCTGGAATGGTTGACTAGAGCTGTAACTTTCTGTTTAAAGGATTAAAAAATGTTTTGGTCAAGATAGCCATCCTGGCTCTTCAGCTTATGTCTCATTTCAAAGAGCTGTGTTTAAAGTGTATAATCTAATTTGAGTAGAAACTGGTTTTATTGTGGAAATAATATAAGACAGTAAAGAATATGCTGGTAAATTACATCTGGCTTCTCTGGCATACCAAATAGATATAAGGTTTTATGAAAACGTTCTCTCAAAGAGTATTTCACAATGTACCAGAAGCATTTTCTGTGTCTGACTACCTTGGTAACTAGATGTTAAATTTTGATATTTTAGAGTGAGGAGAGATGGAGTCTGGGAATGAAGAGAAGCAAGCTATTTTTCTGTGAATATAGCAATGAAGAGAGTCTCTAAGAATTATGAATTGGTGATTATGGATTTAGGAGTGTCCAGGAGTAGGGCAAGTGAACTAGACACAGCAAGCTTCCTGATGAGGAGAGCCCTATGCACCAGCTCACTTTGACAGTTCAGGTTTCCATGGTGCTCTCACATTACAGTTGATTTCATCCTTTAGAATGACAACACTGGTAACCAACAGTGTGTAAGAGCCAAGCAATAAATGAGCATTATTCCAGGAAAGCTTAGTGGATGGGTGGCCTGATAAACATTTGACATATGACAGTCTGGTGGCTCATACACTGTGTAAAAGGAGTACTTCCCCCTTTGCTTTGTTCTGTGCTAATTCCAAATCTAGTAATGTGTCAAACTAAATTGTTATCACAGTCTATGGCAATGCATGGGATAAGTTAGATTCCTGTTTGAATCTTGAACTGTTTTCTTTGGAGACTGTAACTCTTGACAAGAGCTTTTAATTTGGAAGTGCTGGTAACTTTTCCTTTTAACTGAATATGTATATAAAAGTGGAGCTTTTGTGAGGCAATTAACATTAACTAGACCTGGGCTACTCGCCTTATTAACGCCGAGCACCGGTGTATTCAGAGCATGTGACCCCAATTCATTAAGTGTCTTCAGTTGTTGTGTCTGTAGGAAACTTTTGAAAATTTCTTCTGGATATTGTGCCCATACCAACTGAATCCCTCTGTAGGAATTTGTTCATCTTTCATAGCTTTCCAGACACCAAGGATAGCTTGGTTTCACCTGTGGAAGCAATTTGTCCTGTTTATCAGCAGTGAGTCTTTTCATAACCTTTCACAAAGAAAGAATTGTATCCATATCCAGACCACCTTCTTGGCTTTCTAGCAAAAGCATAACTTTGCCTGTACTTGTGGTATAATTCCTATTTCTCTTCAATAAGGATTATCTAGCCTTTGTCTGAAAGACACTGCTTGCTGATGTTTGTACCCAGTGGACCTTTAAGACTTGATTAACCCAGACAGGAATTAAAAAGCCAGTACTTGCCATAAGCAACCATGGGTACTTTTACCTGGTGGGGGACCAGAATCACTTTATATACTCAGATACTTCTTGTCATAAAGCAGCGATCACTTTCTTTCTTCAGTCATCACTTGGATAGTTTAGATGAGTGGAGCCAAATTGCAGGACTCAGAGTGTCTCCATTGTCAGCAGCAGGAATCCAGAAGTACTAAGTGTAGAAGCAGTTCTTTTCAAGTTCTTGATCCTTAACATAAGCAGGAACTAATCATGTAGGTGGAACAGGCTGTGTCCTAACGCTTTCTATAATAGCTCGCTATTTTCTGGAGTGTCCGAAATGTGTCAGCTCTTGAAGCACACATACTGAGTTCTTGTCCATGGTTTTGTCTCATGCTTGGCCTTGAAGCATCCTGCTTTCAGCCTTGGAGCAGATGGGATAGCAGAACACTAAAGTTTTAGTCTGCCAGTACTTCTACTAAAAATGTCTTAAGTTACAGAAATGTTCAAGGAGAACAGTGATATAAGACCTGGAAAAAAGCATAGCAAAAAAGCAAGCTCATAGATCTAGTTATTGTTGTATTTAAATCCTGTTAATATGTTAGAGTGAATGAAGATAAGGAAGACAACTTCGAAATGGCTGTGTTGTGATTATTTCATGCTTTTTGTGTGCCCCATGGAATTTTACAAGGTGTAATGCTGCACTTTTGAAAGAAGTGCTTGCTATGACTGAGCAGTGTAAGCTGGAATAGTGACAGCCAGCTGGAAGACATTCTGGAGATGGGAAATTGCTAAATATACACTAAATAATTGAAAATTCATGTGTTCTGTTCTTATCCTGTTGTTTCTGTCTACACATTCTCTTTTGTTCCTGATCCCTGTGACTAAGTCATATTCCTTTTAGATCCATTTTTTAAGGTAGTCTCCACTTTCATGGCCTTGCATGAAGCAAAATTAACTCTGTGTACAAATTTTTGCTTTTTTAGATAGACACTGAGTTGTTTCTCTTGACTGTTCAAAGTGAAAACTGAATTTGCTTAATATTGATAAACACCCTCAATTATGTTTACAGAGCTTAATTTTATGTGCCAGGTTTTACTCATTGCTGGTATGTTTTAAGGAATTTTTTTCTGTCTGAAGAAAAGGTATTGACTCTTACTGATTTCTTCAGAGGGTTTTCTGTTTAGGGAAATCATGAGGATGCAAGTATGTACCTTTTAAAGTGAATCAGGGTATAAAAACATCAATGTAGTGCAAAGGATTTACATTGGACTCTGCTAAAATTATTCAGTGATTGTTCAAAAATGTGGAACACAGAGTTCATGTTCCCTGAAAGGATCAGTTTTCCAAAGATTTGGGATATTTAAGCAGGTACATTTGGGTTTTCAATAGTTCACTTAAGCATAATTTCTCTTCTTCCACTCTGGCAATCCAAGTATGTTGCATGCTACCATCTGGCTTTTTTAGACCAGAAGTAAACTGTTCATTATCAATTCTTAACACTTCTGTGGTGTCTTCATCACCACAGAAAAGTTGATTTTCAAATCAATTTTATGCACAGTTAAAAGGTTTGATGTCAGAGCTCAAGTATATTTTTCACAAATCTTCAAAAAGAGCACAAGCTATTAATTTTTTGTTAATGAAATCATACTTAGAAATGTTCATGTTTTACTGCTCACAGCTTACTCTGTATATGCTATTCAAAAATTATACCTTTGAATATTCTAAGAGATTTGCTTAAGTTTTGGGTTTTTTTTAATTAATTCACTGGAGAATATATTTGGTTTCTGCACTCTCATTGTCTATGGAAGATCACTGCTGGTATACTAATATACTGATTTTCTGTATTTATAATGCAGAGTAATAAGACAATTGATGGTCAGCCAAGGAATGTGACACTTGTGTCTAAAGACTGTGATGCAGATGCACCTGAAGGTAAGATAAAATTGTTGCTTGTATTTCCAATATGATAGGTGCATGCTCAGCTGTAAATAAGCAGCTTAATCTCTGTCTTCATGGCTTTCATTTGCCTAGAATGAAGCTTTGAAGTACAGTTAAGTTAAAGCTTACTTTATTCATTTGAAGGAATGACTATTTTTAGTAGAAACCAGTGGTAACAAAACATTCCAGTTAGCTTTAAAATCTCATGTTTGCTTTAATGTGTATGTAGAAGATTTTAAAAATAAGCCCCAGCTGGTGAATAGCTTAGCATTGAAAGTGCTCTTCATTGTGTATGTTTATCATACAAATGTGTAGACAAGTATTGTATTTGGTCTCAGCATACTCAGGAATATGGTCTGAGCTTCTCCGTGGCACTTGAGATTCTCAGTGTAAACTTACAAACAAAGATAAGAGAATTACATAGTTTTTAATGAGATGTAAATGTGGGCTCTTCCATGAGCAACAATACCAGCAGAACTAGAGGTCTTAGACTATTTTTTCTCTAATTCTCTTAGAGTTATGCTGGCAATTGCCAGGAATGATCAATTTTCTCAGCTGTATTACTAAATATCCCCTTTTTGACTTATTTAGGCAGAAGATATATTTAAAGATATTCTGGAATTAACTAGTGACTAGCAAGAAGATGGATAATGCTGGAATGTTCCTTGGCTTTCCATCTATGCAGGCCTTAGTGGTTTTTTGGTGTTTTTTTTGAGAGAGAGACTGGTAACATTTTATTTCGTGCTTATTCCTCTGTGAAACTTGAGTAAGGCTGTGAATGAATTTTAGCCTGGTTTCATTAAAAAACCAAGCTAATTGAAATCATGCTGGTTTTGTGATTAAAATTAAAAAAACTGGCAAAACTTAGAAGAGCAAATATGTTGCTTTTCACAATGAGATCACTTTTGCCCAAGTTATACAGAACTTTGCTTCTTACAAGAAGTAGCTTCTTGACTTGGCCAGTATCTGCTGAAAGCAGCATATACTCACTGGCTCATATACTCACTTATATACTCATATAAGTATGTTTGTCTTGATCTTTGTGAGAGAAACTAAAATAGTCTGATTTCCTCAGACTTTGCTTAATTATAGAAACTGGGATTGGATTTAAATAAACTTACTCAATTCCACCCATACTTGATTTTTTAAAATACTTCTAATACTTTACATTATTTTCTTAATTTACTTTGATCAATGGAAACAATATGCTGATGCTTCAAACAGGTCTTCCGATGTTCTGAACACGAGTTGGTCTGTGTAAATGACGGCTTTGATTTGTCATCATCATCATGTTGCAGTGGCTATCTCTGAGTCATGGTCTCCTTTCTTAATAGAAAAGAGGTGGAGAAGATGTTGATGTGCTGTCCTGTGCTAAACTAGTATAAGTAGAAGACGGATGGATATTTCTTAAATGTGAACATCAATGTGATCAAAAAGCTTAAGTGGAATTGTATTAAATGTAGATGTAGACTAAATGTAGATTCAGGCCATTCCTGTGCTTTTATAAATGAAAGAAAAGTTTATTTTGTAATAATCAACTTTTAAAAAAGTCCCATGAGTGAAAATGCTTTAATGATTGTTTCATCCAGTCAGTTTTAGAAATTGGAAATGTAATCCTTACCTTGGAATACCTGCCATTTTTAAGAGCTGGTAACAAAACTAATGAAAAAAAGCAGATGCCACTCTTTTCTGTGATCAGATAGAGCATACTGACAAGTCAGATGCATTTCAAAGGTAGGAACTAAACTTCTAAATACAATTTCTCTTCTTTTCAAGGATATTAGACATGGGCAAAAATAGATGCAAATAACTTTAGCATAAAGGTTGGTCAAGCACTTGCACTTTGAATTACTCTCTTTGGTATTAGGGTTTTATGTAAACCCGTGACCTGTAGCTAAATACAAACATTGATTTGTGTCCTCCATTAATTTTGTTCCATTTAAACTGATTTACTTTTAACAGGTGTTTTTCTTTAAACATAAAACAATCAATGACCTTTTAATGGCTGTGCTGATAGATAAGCTTATAGCAATCTGCTGTCTTATTGAATGTTCAGATGTTCCAGATATGATCTCTACTTGCTCTTACTGATTTTTTTTTTTCTTTCTGAGATGGCAGAAGAGACCTGATCAGGTTGTAACAGCTAATACTTCAGGCTTTATTTGGCAGTATTTCCTGTAGATATGTTTCAAACTGATGTTTTGTTTGGCCAAAAGGGCAATTTCACTTCCTGGAGAAACACAAGGCAGTTAAAATGCAATCTTAGAAAAACCACAATCTTGAGTATTTATAAGTAGAGATATTATTTTGGGGGTTTTAGCATTGTTATCTGCTTTAATTCAGCAAAGCTTCTCTATTTACTTCTGATATGAAAGAGAGAAATCTGTTTTATACTCAAATAGGGGCTGTAATAGTGTAACTACATGAAACAGAATAGAAAAAATAATAGGGCAGGATACATCTTATAAGTCAAAGTACCTTTTTTTAGTTAAACATCTTGCACAAAAGTTTGTGTTCTGGTTAACTTAAAAAACTTTTTAAGGAGTCTTTTGGGGGCAGCAATTTAATATATTTGTTATAGACAAAACAAGCTTTAGTTTTCAGTGGTCAGTACAGCTGGGCAAAAATATCATTTGCTGACTGTTTTCAAGGGCTACTGACAACTGAAATGTTGGGTCCACAATTCAGTTGAGTATAAGGTAAAGCAAAGAAGTTCAATTATGTGATTAAGACTCTTGCAGCAGGACTAATATGTTGAAAGCTTGGTATAGGTTTAGCTTAACAGGTTAATGGGATTTAATGTAAATGAGCAATGACTCAGCTGCAAGCCTGAACTATGAGATCTGATAAACACTATCTGCCTCTCTCTAGACTAAAAGATCTAGTTTTTAGGCATCACTCACTTTAAATGCATACCTTGCTCTGAATCCCCCTTGGACTCTCTTCCTTCACTGAGGAAATGAGCCTTGCCCAAGGCCTGTTACATGCTGGGTACAGTTCATGTGCTAGGCCTTTTTCATAGACCTGTGCTGACTTGGAGCTACATGTGAAGTGAGAAAGAAAAAATAATCTCATTTCTAAGGCTTTGAAATGAGGTTTTACTGAGCTAACTTATCTGTGCCCCCTTGTAAGATGCACTTATTAGCTGGAAGTCAAAAAGTTCAGGACCTCAGGCTTTATTTTTGCCTGAATAAAGACTAGATATAGACATTATTCAAGCTGGAGGCCCAAATACAAATGCCAAAACAGGAGCATATTCTGTTTCTCTTCTAGAGAAATGCAGGAGACATGCAAAGGAAAACCACAAGCAAGTTTCTCAATATTAGTAATTTTGTATGAAGAGTTGTAGGACTGTAGATTATCACTTCCAAACTGTTGTTCTAAATTAGTTAATTTGAAATGTTAAAAATGCCTCATATAAAGTAAGGATTTTAGTGAGTACTTTCCATTTTCCTGTTGCTTTGTAAATGACCTTACTAGTACTTTACCCTGAATCTATACTTACACCTAACACTTTTAAAGTCCTCTATAACCGTAAGAACTCCATATAGATAAGCACAGTGGTGCATGTCTGAGCACAGAAAGCCCTGTTTGTCAGTATGAGCAGCTAAGAGCTCTATAAATGTCTTTTTGCACTACATTGTTCACTGGCACACAGATGTAGGTACGTCAATTCCCACAATTATTTTTCCTAAAGGAGGACATTTTGATAAGAATTAAAATAATAGATTATGCTGTCTGCTGCTTTCTTTGTAGAGTTTTGCATTTGTGTTCATCCCTAGAGTATTGCCTTTGATGTTTATCACTGGCTGTATCTTTATAATAAGAATTGTTTGCCTCTAGTTACTTAAGTTATATAATAAGTTATAGCTTGTCTTTAAACCCATGTGGCAAGTGCTTGTAATTAATCTGAACTGTACATAATGTTTCAAAGAATCTCTACTTCTAACAAAAGCATTGAGAACACTTTCTCCATCAGCAGGCTGATCCAATGGTTTATTGCTTCCCTGTGTAAACTGGGCACTATCTCTTTGGCATTAAAGTGGCTTCAGATTTAGCTTTTGGTAATGCTGTACCTTTTCACTTTATACATGGACCTGTAGCATTAGTATTTTCCTCACTTGAAGGTACTTAATAAACATTAAAATCAAGTCATCCTTTAAACTTGTGAAAAATGAGATTAACAGGTTTAGCTCTTCAAATCTCATTAAATGTTTTTCACCTAGCCTGTTAATACATGCAAATCTTGGCACTCTCACAGATTTCCTGTAACCAAAGTGAAATAGAAACCTTATAGCTGGGTGAAATTTTACATTATAATGCCATAACTGTGCTAGGATGAACTCCAAATCTAAAATGGCAAAAAAAGGACTGACAGGCTCTCTGAATGTATAGAGGGAAGTAGTGAGAACTCTTGCTATGTTTAGCTGAAGTTTGTGCTTGGTTGTAAGATCCAGAACCTTCTTTCCACAACTAAATCCTTTATTCACACATAAATGCAAATCCTGTTCCTGCATGTCACTTTATTTAAATTTGACTGTTGGGGAAAAAATGTCACACCCAGATCACTCAGTATGGCATTATTTTTATTATTTAGCATTTAGAAACTTTAATTAGTGACTTTTTTCTTCTTTTGGCACACATTCTTGCAGGATCTTACTAGAAGCCTCCTTAAAGCCCTTCTAGCACTGATGGGACATGAAAATTCTCAAGCCATTTAATGTAAACATTCATAATGTGTAATTAGCATCAAGAAGTTTTTGTGACTGCTGCAGTTGTTCATGTATTGTAAAATAACTGCAAATAGCTGTTGGTTATCCAGAATTGTAACTTTTGTTACAAAATCAGATCTGACTATTTGTTATAAAACCAGACTGATTCACATTGTTTACATCATTTTTCTGTCTGTCTGGTTTTATATCAGGGTGTGTTTGATTTGTAGATAGACCATGAGAAGTATCATATACAACTTACCTGTAGCTCGAAGCACTGAAAAAACAGAGTTTGTTTTGTAAATAACCGTGTCCCAAATAGCTTTTCCAGGCTCTTCATTAGTCCCTGGTTTCCAGGTTTCTGGCTCCTCCTTAGCCTGCTAAATCTTTTCCTTTGTCAGGATTTGATTCCAAACCTACTGAGCAGCTTCTGCTGAATAAGGTAGCTTTTTGGGCTAGATTTTATCTGGCTAGACTTTTGGTCTCTACAGGTCTAATTTAGGTGCCATCTCATTACCACTTCCAGCTAAGCAGAAAAACCCTGCACCAAAGCCAGACAACTGGGATGAAACAGCAGGCAGGGTTTTTTTCTTGTATGTTAGACCTAGATTTCAGAAGGGTTTAGATAGCTGCAAACTGTTGTTTAACATCTGAGTGATTTGATACTCAGGCTTCTGTAGTGCAGTGTGGTACTTCAAAGGGCTGTCAGCTTGAAGTGTTGGAAGCTTAGTGATTCACATCTCTAAGTGGGGAGTTATTGTAACTACATACAACCAGTTGGGAAATATTTTCAGATCCCTGCTATATGTGAGTAGTATGTGTTCCAGTATGCTTTTCAGTCTGATAAGGGATCAAAGGTGTAATTTTATTGCAAAGTTAACCTTGAAGCAAGTGGTGCTGAAGCTGTTTAATACTTGCAATATCGTGAAAGCTGAGTGAGGGATGAATTGAAATTTAAGCAATTTCTGAAAGAAGTTAGCTGTTACATGCCAATAACTGGTATGGCATGTCACAACCTAAAAGTTGTAAAAACTTTGTGTAGGAGATTAATTTTAGCTTGTGAAACCAGAGAAGTAGCAGCAGTGGAGGGGCTGGATTGTCAAGTGCAAAACCAGGCTCAACAGCTGAATGAGGCTACTATTAATTCTCTGTGTGTATTTGTGTGTGTATATATATATATATATATATATATCACAGTAGAGAAGAATATAGAATAAGTGAGAATATGCTCAAATAGTATGTAAAAAAACACTTGTAGAAACTAATGAGTAAGGGGCAACTAAGAACGTGGTTTTCTTTTCTGTTTAGCCAACAAGGAAATAAAGAAATCCTGTGTTTGTGGCCAGGACAGCTGTTGCTGCTATTCAGTGAATCTGTTTCTAGAGAAAAGTGGAAGTGATATGTGAAATACAGTCTTTAACATAAATTTCTGTACACTTTGGAAGCACTTCAGTGACCCTAACACTATGAAATATTGATCAAGATGTTAGGTTGTGAGATGATAGATACAAAATGGGGAAGTTTTTAATATCTGTTAATATCCTCCTGTAGAGACTCCTGAAGCTTGCTTTGTCTCAACAATAATTTGATCTGTGACCAAAGCCATACCTACAGCCTTCAAGCAGCAGCTGCATTTTGTAACACAGCTTTTGATTTATTGGCAGCAAGGCTGTATGAAATAAGTTCTCTTGGATACCTGAAGCTATGCCTTCAATACTTCTAGGGTCTGAAATTTTGCAGTGCTTAGATATTCAAGCCCAGAAAGGATGCAACTTTTCCTTTGGAAGTAGTTTTGAGTAAAAGTTTAGTGAAAGTTTTTACGTAAAACTAGGTTCTGTTTGAAAGTGGGAACACAGGTTTCATCTGTCTTTGGATAACATTTGCACTTTGGAATTTCACATCCAAAACTACCATTGTTATTTAGATTTGTGTTGTTTCAATATCTACCTTCATGTAATGATTTTGAGCACACACAGGACCTAAGAGGTAGTCTGGTCCAACCTGCAGCAGGGGAAAGTAGAGCAGGTTGCTCACATCCATCCAGCTGGGAATGTCTGAGGGTCAGCCTGCTTCGATGCTTGCCTATGCTGATTGCCTCTCCTACTATTTAATAGTTGTATTTCTTGCTGCAGCTCTGTCATCCGTTGTCTGTCATTATGCAGGTCTAGGAGGAATCTCATTTAGGACTCTGTAAGCCCCCACTAGATAGCAGAAGCAGCAGTAAGACACACCTGCAAACACCTTTACTTTAAGCTGAAGGAACACATCTTCATTGTCTGCTGTGTGCTGTAAGCTGCTGCAGTGGTCCTCCACTAGATTTGCTTCAGTAAGTCCATGCTGCTTTTGTACTGGGCAGCCCAAAATGTCACCATTGCAGATGCAGTTTGTCACAGTGGAAGAACTGGTCAGTTTTGTGGACTTTCACTGCATTCCCGATAGCGAAGCCTGATATTCAGTTACATTTCCAAGTTATAGATGAACACTGGTAACTGCATGTTCTGTTTCTCTACTGGGAGATGAGGTTGCTTTCTGCACAGTTGCATTGTATCTGGTCAACCCTCAGCCTGCACTATTGCAAGGTGTCACTTTGTTCCAGGTACAGGGCTGCTGTCTCCATTAAACTTTGAGGACTGTTTCAAGGGGCTTGAATCTGACCATCCTACCACTGTGTTGGACCTCTGCTCTTTATTTCTGCCCAGTTTGATCTATGGATTTACAGAGTGTATAATCTGTTTCATTGGCTAGTTGATTAATGAAGAGATAAAACAAGTGTACAATACCGACTTTCAAATAATGCCAATGTTTATAAATTACATTGTTCACAACAATTTGTAACTATTCCCTAAGAAATTATTTCCTTCTACATGCTTTTGTGAAAGCTCACTGTGTTTTGAAATGCATAAAAGACAGACTTCACCAGTAAGTTCTCATAATTTGAGCTTTCAGTGCACAAAATCATGTTTTAGGCTTTAATACCTGCCTTTGAACAGATTATTGCAATTCATCATAAACTAGCTAATTCACCTCTTGGAAGAAGCCTTAATTTGAAAATAATACATTAGGTGTAGCTGTTTCTTACCATAATGAAAAACTACATCAGTGGACTCAAAACAAAAAATAGTTGACTCTTCTGGTGGTAATGACTATTAGTGCTTGTTATTCTTGATTTTAAATTGTTTTTTGTCTTGATTCCTGGCTATTTGGCTTTGTTCCTTGGTCAGCACTACATATGTACATAGAATATGTTGTACTTTTTAAATGGTGGCAGATATCTATTGGAGGCGTGGTAGCTTTCCATGTGTACTTTTGTTCCACATAATCAAGATACATCTAATATTCACATTCTGGATAACAGGTATCTTAATTCAGGCTATTCACTTTAACTTATTCTAAATTGAGTTATATGGAGGAATCAGTTAATGAAAAATGTCATGTCAGCCTATTAAGTAACATTAGTTCAGAAACAATAGGTAAAATTTAGTTATCTGCTCTTGTAACATTGTATAGAAATATTCTTGCAAGGTCAAACTGTTCCAAAATATTTATCATCATCTATTTATTCCAATTATTATAAAGAGCCATCTGAAAGTCTTTTAGTTGTTTTTTTAATTCAAGTAACCAGCTGGAGAGCTGCAGATGGTATTTACAATATTATCTGCATTTATGAAGCATCTTCACCGTCATTTCTTACTTAGGTGGCTGCTAAAAGTGAGCTGAGTAATAATATAAGTAGTCTATCACTCACTACTTTAGAAGGCAGGAGATCTTTACTTCAACTGCACCTAGGGAACATTTCCAAACTTGAAGTCTGAGCTGAGGGACAAACAGGCAGTTTCTGGGTTGCTTACTTTGTCTAGTGTTCAACATGTTTGCACACCAATTCCTGCTCTGAAATGGGCTTTAGCTGGGGTTTGAAGCATAGTATGAAAAAACAAAAACAAAACAAACCCAAAACAAACAAAAAACCAAAAAACCCCAACAACAACAAAAACCAATCAACCAGGAAATGATATTTTACCTTAGCATAAGCTCAGTGTGTGCCCTTCCTTGCATTTGAGAGAATAATGAACTGGCCCACATAGTCTGCTGGCCATCCTCTAGCATGACCCCTTGGATGCCACAGGTTCAATGTCCTGTACAAGCCTTTGTACTCCCTGTCTTCATGTTGAAAATTCCTTGGAAATTTGATTCTTAATTTTAAAATCTACCAGTTAGAAATGAAGAAAAATACAGCCACATCAGAAAATATTCAGTATTCATGTTGTTAGAGGAGTAAGGTTTAACCAGTACTGTCAGGTCTTGTGTACAAATAAGATTTCTATTATCTGGGTTGCAAAAGGCCCAGTATATGTTGGAGGTTTGTTTGTGTACATGTAATTGACTTTTGATTTTTTACAAAGCTTATGTAATCCTGGTAGAGACACAGTTTTTCATAGTCCTTCAATGTGTTTTAATCCAGAATCTGCTTTGTATGGCTGTGGTTTATGCAAAATGGGGAGTGAGTTCTCTTTTGGACAGATTCTAGTTTATAATTGACACATATGCATGAGAAATTGCTCCCAGTAGTAATGGGGTTACCTGTGTAACGTGTAGCTTCATGTTACCTGTCACAGTCACTCTCCTACAAGTATACCTTTTGTATACCTTCTTGATACAGGAGAGTAAATTAGATGTAATAGATTGTGATCATTCTGCAGAGCTAAATACTCTCCATGACTGCTAAAATATTATCTTACTATGTGGTATTCAGCTGATTTTTTGGTTGTTGTTCTGTGTTGATCACTACTATTTCCTTTCAATTTAGATCAGTGTATTGTCACTCGGACATACCTCTTTCTTCATAAATTTTGGTTCTTCAGTGCTGCCTATTACTTTGGGAACTGGGCATTCATTGCAGTAAGTACTTGGATTTTGGAAACCTCTGAATCAAGTTGGATAATTTACAGTAGTTGTCATTGCATCATTTGCATCACAACACAACAATTTATTTTACTTATATTCCCCTGAACTGAATAACAGTAACACTTTCTATTTCAAATTTGCAGGTCTTTTTAATTGGATTAATTGTCTCATGCTGCAAAGGCAAGAAATCAGTCATTGAAGGTGAAGTAGATGATGACGATTCAGATATGAGTGATGATGAACTGTCTGTTTATTACCATTGACAGCCTTTTGCCTTCAAGATGAAAAAGTGTAAAGTTATGTTGAGAGTCAAGCCTACATGGAACTCGTATCCAGATAAGCATCTTTGCACCTGTAAAGAGAAATGAGTGTACTCACTTAAAGGGATAAAAAACCTGAATATCACTTTGAGTATCACTGTTAAATGAGAACAAATGTTGGAGATGACTTTGAATAATATATAGAAAATATGTTTTATGATTAAACATATATGTAACCTTCTGATGTATAATTTGATGAACTGTTGTAACTATTCCGTAATTCACAATGCTTTTCTGTTAACTTAGGTTTTCTTAAATACTTTCATGCTTAACTTGTAGGACTTTTTTACTCATAAATACAACTAGCTAAAATCCTGCAAAACAGTGCAAATATTGCAGGAAAGATTTGGATGAAGTTTACACTCTCAGAAGGACTTGATTTTTGCATTAGTTTTGCTGGAATTTCTATATAAAACTATAGTTAACAAGAGACTGTCCATTAAGGTATGCCAAAAATATTATTTAAAATGATGAGTTTCCAGTCTGTGAAAAATAAGTAATTTTCATACAGTGATCTCCACTGAGTTACCATGGAAGTCCTCAGGTAACTATGAGGTGTTGCTCTCTCAAAGGAAATCATAGTGTATATTACAATATTCAGCACTGTTGCAGTGTTTTAGTACAGTTCAGTTCTGAAACTTCCAGGTGCCTGATCTAGTCATAACCAATGGAATAATTAAGATGTGATTAATTTTTAACTTATTTTTCTTGTTAATGCAAATTGTCTAGTTTAAAGTTCTTTCAATATTTAAAGTAAATGTTGTCTATTTGTTTACAAACCACTATGTTTATATAAACACAGTTCAGAAATATTTTTCTCATTTGTGTTCTCTTTGTAAATTAATCCTATTTTAGCTATGGTAGTTGCTGAGGTGTATTTCTGAGGATGAAAAAAATCTTCATATATCCTTTGACAGACTGAAGGAGAAAATGTTTACAAGGACAGGTTTTTAAGCTTCTAATGCTACCTGAGGGACATTAGAGTCTATGCAAGCACCTGAAAATGTGATTAGGTAGTCTTTTTTATAAGACTAATTGCTAAATAGCTATTAGAATGTAGTTATTAATATTATGTCCTGCTTTCATGTTTGCAAACACTAAAGTTATTTCAAGTACAATCTGGCTCTTTCTGTGGTATTTCAGAACAGCAGGCTCTCAGGAACTTCTAAATTCTAATTTAGTGTCAGTATTGGAGGAGGTCTTAGGTGAGTTGTGTAGTTAGTGGAGGAACACAGGGAACTGATGTTAGGACTTTAGGAACAAAAAACCCTGATGTCTTTTAACAAGCCTTCTGTGCCAACTGCTCCAGTAATATAAATGTTGATGTGGCCATGTGGAAGAATCAAACACAGAACAAGCTGAGTTGGAAGGAACCCACATAGATCACTGAGTCCATCTCCTGGTGTTGTGGATCATGAGCTGAAAATGTGCAGTCAGGTCTGCTCAGCTAGTATCAATCTGCTACCAATGTGACATTAGGAAGGACAGAAATGTATTCAAACACCGAGAATAGATACTGAAATTTGACTAGGCAGTCTGAACTGACAAGAATTAGCTGAATATTATTTTAAAATGACTACTGGGGAAACTTGCAAGGAATTAGTTAAAAGAAGTGCAAGTAATTCAGAGGGTGGAATGTGATGTTGACTGTCTGAAAGCTGCATCCAGAGCATAGCAAGAACTTGAAGTATACTTGGAGTATACTTGTAGATGCCCTGGTGGCAAACTTACGTGACCTAATTTAAATAAAGTTAACTGCTCAGATGTCCTCCTTTGTGGGTTTTATTCGTCATCTTCAGTTTTAACCAAAAATTGTCACTTCCTCCTTTCAGGTTTGTTTGTAACACAGTTTCGCAGAGTTATATCCATTCTGCCCTAACTTTGCCCTGGGGACATCACTGCTCATCTGGGGAAGATTCTTGGGAGAGTGTTGGTTTTGTGCTATGTAGCTGCTTCATGCTATGTGCAGGCCTAGAGGATCACTGGCCAGGAGGCCTGGCCAGTGCCTAGGTACATTTTGTTGTAGGTCTCTCCTGCTTCTAGCATTTCCCTAATTTCCAGGAATTTCTTCCCAATACAGTTCTGTTTCCTGTCTAAATCATCTATATGAGTAATACAACAATCTGCCTTTGAAATGCTGTCTGTCTTTTTAGTTGGAGGACTCAGTAAGTACCAGGTTTTTTAATCCAAGTATTAATCAGATTTATAAGCAGCCTATTGTTAATTGCAGCTATCAAGAAGCAGGCTTCTGTAGGAGAGTTCAAAAGTTACTTCAGACATCTGCTGTCATCCTCTGTCACAGAAGCAGTAAATAACTGCCAGCATTCATAATTGGAATTATTCGTCACTTGCCACATCCTCACTAAAATTTTTCAGGAGTTCAATGAACCATTTGACCGACAAGGTTTTAAAAGATTTTGAACACACTAATGTAATTGTAATGAATATACACTCAAGAATTCATCTCTAAATACTTCATGTGTTGGAAACAACTTTTTTAGCTGTACTGTGCCTTTAAAATGAACTAGAGGTGTTTTTGAAGTTTACTTTGTGAACTCTGTTTTCTACATCAATTATCACCCAGTCAAGAAACCTAGCAGTGAAGTTTAAGACAGCCATGACAAAATACTTGGCTTTGATCAATACTTGCAGGAACTTCCAAGAAACAGAACTTCCAGTATATTTTTGTCCTAGTTGCCTCTTGTGCAGTCTTAAATACTTGCAGTTAGAACAATTAATTACTTTTCATCCACAAAGTTATAGTGCTGCTGTAGCAGCACATCTCACTCATTTAGCTGTTAAATATGAAATGATAGTCCAGTTTTCTGCAGTTTTGGGAGCAAATTTGAACTCTGCAATCATGATACAATTGTGTTCTACCTTGCAAGCAAACATTTACTATCTTCAATTGACTCTTCAGAGATCTGTTTTCTGGACTAAAGTCACTAAAAGGCATCACAATTGTTTTATTGCTTTCTTTAAATGAGTGATATTTCACATCCATCTCTGAAATGTGAGCTTTCAAAACTTCTATAGTGCTATTGTCAGACCTGCCTTAAGTTACCTTTGTTGTTGCACTTCTCCAGTTAGCTTCTACCAGGAGGCTCAAGAGCACTTAGAAACTAGAGAGCCTTAAATCTTGCTGACATGTCAAATAACCAAGATCACTAGGAATATGTTGGATAGAATTCAGTGACACATGCCAAGTAGGTGTTCATTTTGCTACTTGGACTACAGTGATTGGTAGTTTATCCAGAGTTCCAGGTCACAAGTATGATAAAGCTGCTTGTTCCTTATCTGAAGCTGAGAGTGTGCTGCAGATTTCCTGCTGATTGGCAGAAACAAGTGAAAAGCCTTTCCTGGTAAAGATGAAAAGAAATATCTCCTAACTTTTTGTATTTTCTGCTTTAATTTCAGGAAAATGATTGCAGGGTAGACTTCAGATTTTTGCACTGAAAATTATAATCTACTTCTGGGTAGAGTGTACCTGTACAAGAGCCATGCTGCAAAGGATGGTAAATTGCATGCTCATAAAATGTGACTATTTAAGCTGAAAGCTAATGAATATTTTCAATGCTTATGATTTGCTTCTGAATAATCAGTGTAGACATAACTATGCCGTTTCTTTGAGAGGTCTTCTACTGCTTAGAAACTGTATTTCTTGGGTTTTCAGCTGCTACTTGGCTTTGTCAACACAAGTTTGAGATGGCCTACAAGAGAGTTCTGAAAAGCATTGCCCCCTTATAGAAACTTTTATGTGGTGGTGTGTCCTAAAATAATGCTAAGAGCTGTTAGGCATAGCAGAGGTACAGTTTTGAAGTGTTTATGGTAACTGATGAAGTGTAGAAGATAACTTTTTTCTAGTAAGGAAGCAGATATTCAGTCCTTACAACTGCACTGATACAGTTCTGGGCATTGGCAGGGAAATAAAGCCTTGCTTCTGAGATAAAGCAAAGGAAAAAAGATTTATCCCTTTCTAAAATTATCAAAATAATTTGAAATACTCAGGCTGTAGCATTTTTCAGAATCTTGGGTTAAAGATTATAGCTCATACTGAAAGTGCTTCTTACATTAGTGTAGATCGGTTCTCTTATAACCTTCTGCAAGGTCATTTTTCTTGCAGATAAAGCAAAGAAATGAAATTGAGAATCACTATCTCTTCTCCTTCAAATGTGTATTTTGAATGTACTTCTGAAAAGAAATAAAAGCCTTGTTTTGATTGTGGCAAGATACGATTTTCTATTAATACTCTAAACCAAATTCTGCTTCTAAATTAAGACACTTGCCAATTTTGGATAATTAAATGGATCAGAAATTCTTCAGCTTTAGTGAGATGTGGTTGTTAGAAAAATTATCTGGAAGTTGGGCTATTTTTACCTTCCTTCTATTCAGAGAGGTTTTATGAGTGATAGCACTTCAGTCAAATTTATAGTTGTAAAGATGGTTATTTCTTTTAAATAAACAGACAGTTTAAGCACATTTAACGACCCATATTTATAGCTTTCTTCCAGATTTACCTCTAGAAGTGTGATGCATTTAGGGGGTCAGACAAGAATTTTGGTTTATAGAGGGCTGGTAGTAGTGGTAAGCCACAGATGTGGTAAGTTTTGTGTTCTTCCTGTATTGATATTGAGTTCTTATTTTGTATGTTATAAACATCTGTGTTTTTTCACAAAAAAAATTAATGCAGGTTGCCTGTAAAACAAAACAGCTTAATTTTTTTGAGCAGTTTTGCAGGACAGTTTCAAAATTGTTATGAGAATCCAAAAGTCGTGCATAAAAATAGAGATCATGAGACATTTGAAGTAAATGTGAAGCTGAACAAATATGTAGTTCCTACTGAAATTCCAGTCTGGATATGGTGCTTTTCACCTGAATGTGTGGAACTTCCTGCAAGGAGGAGAAATAAAGATTGAGTTAATCTTTGCTTCTGCTAAGCTGCCTAAACATTAATCATGACATTACCCCTTATGGTAAGTATATTTCTTCAACCAAGAGTACTTCAGAGTCAGGACAGCAAGGACTTGGTATGAATGACTATGATATCTCACACATGTAAGCCCCTTCCCAAACTTACAGCCTATGGACTTAGCACTGTATTAGGCTTTTGAGAGAGTGTCCTGAGACTAAAATATTTGGTTCTGACACTTAGTATATGATTTAAAGGTACCATTTACAGCCTAAGTTCAGAATTGCAGAATCATTTAGAAAACTTGGAGAAGACTTCTAAGATGATTGGGTCCAACAGTAAATCTAATGCTTACATGTTTTTGAATTCTCTGAGTTTTACTTCGTCTTCTTTAAACGTTTACGTTAGAAAAGTACAAACATACATCCTTGTCTGCTACTCTTACAATCTTTCCAAATAAAAATGGTAAGATGCTGTTGACAAGTATATCTGACTTGCTTGGAATGTTCTTTTGGAATGGACTAATGAAGAAAACTTCAGTTTACTGTAAAGAAAAGTGTTTTGTTCTATATTGAGGTGCAAAGTCCTGAATATGGAACAGCTTTTTTTTTCAACTTGGAAGTTAATTTCTTAGTGCATGGAGAAAATAGAAATCATAACTGGAAAATATGAACTCTAGGGGCATCCTCATTTTCCCAGCTATGAGGTAGCTACTTTATTTTTTGAGAAATTTGTATCAATGATATTTTCATTAATTTTGTTGTCTAGGAAGATAATGCCTTTTAAGTTGTGCAGAGACTGATATCAGGATTATTTTACGGTGTGATTTTCAAAAATGTTGAGTGGAGCTCTTGCTGAAAACCTCAAGGGTTTCAGATCCTTGGGGATTTGGAACACGCTGCTTTGTGCTTGAAGTACTTAAGGAAAATATAGACCCAACTGTCTTCCCTTCTGTTAATGAAGGTATTAAATGTATTTAAAACATGCTTTTAATGAATGGAGTTGAAAATGCTGTCAGTTTTAGATATTTGAAATTACATTCCTGGAAAGTTAATACTTGACTAATTTAATCATTGTAGAACAGGTTTCAGAGTTACCTGGTCTTGTCCCTGGTTCTGAGAGACAGCAGAGGACTACTGTCAGAATTGATTGGAGATCAGTTGTAATCTATCCTGAACTGTCTTTGAGCATAGAGTTAAGAGACTTAAAAATAGAGAAATTTTTTTTGTGGAGACTGTTTTTAATCTTTAACTCTTAGTCCTGTGCTGTTCAGAGCTTGTCCAAATGGTTCCTGACAATATTCTGGAAGGGGCTGGCAGCTTTAGGAAGCAATTGTTCATAGGAAAGACAACAGTTGAGAGAAAAGACTCTTATATATGCTACATCCACAAACTTAAAACTTGCACCACAGAGGTCCACACTTGAGATAGTCTGGTATCTAACAGCTCAATGCTGCTTCACTCCAGGCTCATTTGCATTGTACAGAGTGTTTATGCTGCAGGGTGTAAGCAAAGCTGATTGCTGAGAAAGGAGCTTGCTGTTTATAGGTGTGCCAGGACCTAAACCTGATCTGTAGTTTTCTAAATATTGATCTATTCAAAATTTAGAAATCATTGCTGACAGAGGATCAGATTTCTCTAGTCCGTCACTGGACAGGTGATCCCTGCTCATTGCAAAGAAGGTTAGATTAGGTGAGCTTTAAGTTCCCTTTGAACCCAAACCACTCTGTAATTCTCTTCACGGAATCATAGAATTGCATTGTTGATGAGTTAGATCTCAAGAGCTGTATCACCTATTTTGGAATGTGGCAAAGAGGAACATTTGATAGAAGCTGGGTGGGTGCTGATCCTGGATGATTAGACCTTCCACTTTAGTTCTTTTGCATTCATAGCAAAGGTAGATTAAAACATGTGGGCAGAATGTAGTCTGAGCAAGTCCTAGCTGAAAACTGAGCCATTTAATTTGAGCAAACTTATTTCCAGGTATTTTTAAAACTTAGTTCATGGCTCGGGTACCAAACTTTCTAGATAATCTGTAGTTAAGGTCCCTTGTGTATTCAGAGATGTCCTTCTCTGTAGATGTGCCTAATATGTGATGTGTTTGAAGTACAGATAGTACACTCTACTTCATGCAGGCTGGCTGCAATACCTACCCAGTACTGCTAGATCGTGGCACTGTCCTCAGTTTGGGTGCAACAAACGTTTGTGTTCACACCTGGGAAAGAATCCTCATCACCATGCTCTGAGGGAGGACTTTGTGCCTGCTGTTGAATTGGATGTATTGCAGACTTCTAAACATCTCTTAACATCAAAAAGCAAAGTAAAAGCAGCAGCTTCTATAGCCAGCTGCTCTGTGGTGAGTCCACAAGGCAAGGGGTGGTGGTGGTGGTCTGACCAGAGAGTGGTGCACCTGGCTAGCAGCAAATTATAATTTTTCTGGTCTTGGACGCATTCCAAGAGTAGCTAGATTAGTCCTCCAGGCTTGAAAAAAGCCGTGTTATAACACAGTCCAGCCTAAAAATGCATTTATTGCTCATCCAGCTATGTTGTCCTACTGAACAAAAGGTTTTTCATGCTGTGGAGCCAGTGCTATCATGTGATGTGTGTGGAACCAGCACTGATGTGCAAGGTTTGCTGAACAGACAAATGGTGCCAGTTCCAAGTGGTAACAGTAGAAATCCACATCCTACCAACAGGAGTCCTGTCTTCTGGAGATGAAGCATGTCTATTTTTTGTTTCAGAGAAAGCTCAAGATCAGCATCCTGACAAGCTGGTATCCTCCTACAGTGAAGCAAGGAGCTGTTTTAATGCCTTTCAACTGTTTCCACAGATTTCCGGTGCCACTGTAGAAATCATGTGAGGATGGTTCTGTCTCATCCTTTTAGCTATGTGTGAACAGGCCCTGTTTTGACAGGCTTGCTGGATGTGTGTTCACAGTTCTCAGTAAGGCTCCCAGGTCCCATGCCAAAGACACAGCGATGAGTACGTCATTCAGATTTGGCAAATCTATCATTGGGCTGGATGAATAATGTGGAGAAGGGCTGATCTTCATGCATGTGAATTTCTGTCTTAAGGAATGTACTGAAATAGAAATGTTTTCATATTAGTGTCCTGTTTTAGGCCAGTGCCTGAAAAAATCTTTGTACCAGCAATTCTGAGCTGTCTGATGTGATGGGGATGTTTCAAATTGAAGAGCTCGTCTCATAAAAAGGTAGCATATCCCTCCTGATAGTGTTACTTCTAATCTTACTCCATGTGTTTCTGATGGGCCTTAGATTTACCTGTTCCATTTAAATTAAATATAGGCCTTAACTCACTATTCTCCAATAACAAATTTTTAAGGTTTTCCATTTAAGATTTTCCATTTTTTTTTCAGCCTGTATTTTAAAATGTGTTTTCAGGACTCTAATCCAATCCTGTGGGCAAATGATCCTTAAATGCCTTGAGGAATCCACTCATTCTATGTAATAACATTTATTTACAAAATTTATCCTCAAGTAGTGTTGGAGCTCCATTTAAATAATCTGGTTGTGTAGTTGAATTCTCCTAAGTCATGATCCTGTGATGGATAAAAGAAACTATATGTTCTGCCTGTACCTGGTGCCCTATTGTTGCTCTCTGTGTATTGTTTGGACTCTTTCCAAAACCATTCCTGGTGAGTCTTCGCAGATCCTGAGCTCTTTAACTGCAGAGATTATGCTGCTAGTTGGCAGATGTATTTTTTTTAAATTTCTCTTACATTTCATCACAGTTTGTACAGCATCATAATTTTTTGAAATATGCCAGTACTCCTAAATCTGTAGTGCTCCTGTGTGAGTTTTATAACATTGCAGTTATAAAACTTTACGTGTTGGCCTTGACTGTTGAATTGCATGGATGAGAGCTGTTCTCCCTACTGTAATGGATTCAGCTAGCTGCTCTTGTTCCCGCTGTGCTGAACAGGATCCTGCTCTGTAGTCATGTACAGTGGCAGTCATCAATATGAAGGAAAAAATAAAAACTCTAATGTGCTCCACTCAGGAGTTTGTCAGATTGTCTCTGAAATTGCCCAGTTCCAGTAAGCCATAGCCATTTTTTAACTATCCTTAAAGCACTTCTAGTTCTTTGCTCTATAGAGTTATTCTCTTCCAAGACCAAGCAACGAATTGTATTGTTTGTGTCTTATGTGTTCATGTAGTTAGTTCTTAGTTAAGAAAAATGCTCTTCCACAGCAATGAAGTTTAATTTTAAAAAGTTCCTAGGGTGGAAATGGTTGTGCCAAAATATTAAAATAACTTTTGTTATGTCTCATCTTGCCCCAGAGATAGGAATGTGAAACATAATTTTCATAATGTGGACACTTCTGTAACATTAATACAATGTGTAGTTTGGTATAGCATATAAAGTTTAGTGTAAATTATGTTGTATTTATACAGAATTCTCAGAAGTAACAGTTATTAAAAAAGAGAAGGCGTTCTCACTCTTGAATCAATTTTTAAAGTAGTGAAATACAAAAGTATATATGCAGTAGTGAAACAGTACCTATTTGTATTAAGAATAATCATACTCTGTCCCTTAGGATGAGTATGAAACTGAGTCATGCTGAACTGCTTTAGAAGCCTGCTGCCAAAAGGAACTCTGCATATTCGTGCAGCATGTAGTGCTTGCTTAATCTGTTTGTGAGCTCACTCAGTTTGTCACTGTAATAGCAAAACTAAACAGCAGCTGGGGAGGGAAAGGAGGGAGAACTACAGCATGAGTGGAGTGGGATGATGATCTGGGGGAAGGATAGTGACTGACCTAAGGGCAGTAAGGCTCTTGAAGAAAGATTTTCCATCTGTGTAAGACTCCAGATAGACAACCGTAAGAACTAATCTGCTCCACAAAAAAAAAAATGTCCATGTAAGGACTGCAGACTTGGCTATGAAGGTGGATGTGATTCTGTTTTAGCCACGCTGGAGGTCACTTGTCTAGCTAAGGGAGATATATGTCCTAGGGAAATCTGGTTGCCAAGGGCTTCTTTTCTTGCCCCTTCGCTTTCTCCACGTCTGCCTGTCATCGTGCCATCATCTTACATAATTTGTGCTTCTGTACTGCTAATATATGGTGTCTTTTGGGCTTCTTCTTTTTTCTTTTTTTTTCTTTCTTTAAATCTTTTTGGAATATTTTGCCATACTATAAGCTGAAATAAAAGTGGTCTAAACGGCAAGTTGATAACATGACATTTTTCACCCAAAGATGCAGCAGATCGCTGCAATGCCTTGGCTATGCCCAGATCCATGTTGTTCAGGTATCCAGAGAGCAACAGACTTGCATGGACTAGGGAACAGCTGTCACCTGCAGAGAGAGAAAAGCCAGGTTTTTTGACAGATCGCGACAAAGGGCAAGTTGTGCTGAAGCATTGCATTGTACACTTGATCCTTGAGGGTCCACAAGGAACTGGTGAGATAGATGAGCTGACAGACTTGTCATTACGTACCAGTTCCTTAGAATGCAGGTAGGTTTGCACTGCTTGAGCAGGTGGGTTCAGAACTCATTATGGAGTAAGTCAGATTCAATTACATGCCTAAAGGGGGAGCTCAGAATCATCTTTGAAACAAAACTAAATGGAAGGGCTTTAATTACAGTAAAAGATAATCCTGTGAACATCAGAAAACAGGGAAGGACTCCTCTGTGACTCAGGGATCTCAATATGCATCGCCTAAGGCCATCAGAGGATTTACTATAATTTTGTTGTGCCAGTCTTCACTGAAAGGGTCAGTTAGCTGACTTCTGTGTGCTGGTGGCTGAAAGATTTAATCCAGTGATGAAAACGTAAAATTTAGCTTTGTGTAAAGATGGGACATACTAAGAGGGTACCTCCGTAAGATAGTACCAGTTGGGTTAAGCCTGTTGAGCTTTGTCCTAAAATTGACCAGATTCCTCTGCTGATGCCTGCCCAAACCTGTTCCACACCCCCCCCCCGGCCCCCCTCCCCCCCCAAAAAAAAGGCCAATGAGATGTCACTCTTCCAGCTCTTTTGGGTAAGTCAGTGATGATTTGTCACAAGACTGAGAAAAAGAGCAAGTTGAGTGTTTCTTTCACTTATAGAACTGAAAGTAGTATTCAGAAAAAGCCAGCCCCGTCAGCTTCCAAGAAAAAGTAGTTGAATAGTTGGTAGGTACCTGTAAGCTTGCCAGCAGGTAAGTAATAATTGCCATAGATTAACTGAAATCAGTTTTCTACCCCAAGAAAGGTATGGGCATTGAGGACAGGGAAAGGCATTTTGACAGTCCTGATAGTATTTTGATAAGCAGTATTGGGAAACCTCCTAGAACCTAAATGCAGAAGTGATTGGAGAGCTGCACTCAAGAGGTGTTAACTGATCATTAATAAACCCAGAAAAATGTATTAGGTTGGGTATTTCCTATTGGAAAGTCCCCAGTATCTCTCAGGGTCCAGCCTTGCAGAGAAATGGCTTAATAAATAGCGAGACGCTTCTCTGAACATGCTTTGTAAAATAAAAGGTTTTAATAACAACAAAAATAATAAACATTATAAAACAAAGAAATACAAGGCGAACACAATGTACAAAACACTCTTACACTGGCTAAGGCAGTCCAAAAAAGCTTCGAGCACCTCTGTGCTGTCCCTTTAGTACTTGATTGTTTAGGTGGGCTATTTGGCACCTTGCCCAATGAGAGTGGCAACAGGCTTTGAGATGCACTTCCAAAGCCCAGTCAGTGCCTCTGTGCTGGCACTGAGCCAGTTACAATGAGCAGGCCATAGAAAATTCTAGTTTAACTTCCTTACATGTTCCAAGGTAATCTGAAACTCTTTCCCTTATATAGAAACACCTGTTTGGGTGTAAGAATGCACTACTACAATTTCCATCTTCCCTGTATTCAGTGTTATACTATAATAACATTGCAATGGACTGAATGATGAAATGTAGAATAGATTTAATAAACCTGCAAATAGTTTAAATTTGAGGAGGAATGCAAGCACTGTAGAATAAAAGAATGGATTTTTAAGAGTTCTGAGAAACTACGGGAATGGTTGATGTGACCAGATGCAGCCAAAATAAAGAACAAAATGGCTAACAGGTCTAGCTTAGAAATTTCTCTGAAAATTACTGTGCCTTACAAGATGAACAAGTACAGTTTGTGGCTACAGTTTTTTCACCCCTCAACAAATTTATGGAAATACATAAATGGGTATCTGACCTTCAAGAACTGCGAAATCATTTTTCCATTTAAAAATGATCAGATTTGACCAGAAGGAATACATGCTGCTGCTCTGGGTACGGCCTTTAAGAAGCCTGAGAGCAAATCAGATCAAATTCTTGTGAGAGTAACAGGAATAATTAGGTGTCAACACAGGACTTGGAGGCACAGGCTGGATGAACTTCTAAAATAACTGTTCTAATAGCAAGAACTGTGAACTTTTGGAACTTGTTGTTTAGGAAGGTTATGGAGTTTGTCATGCATGATCTATGTCTAACCTGTTCTTACACTTTTTTCAGAAGGAAGGTGCCTGTCTTAGGGCACTGCAAAATCCTGCATTATTCTTCCAAATGCTTACACTGTTAAAGACAGGCTTGCAAACATGCTAACCAGCACACATTAGAGCCCAGATCTCTAATTAACATCTGTCTTGTGAAAGCCTCTTGTTCATGAACAATGCCTCTAACCTGCTGTTCAAGATTTTCTCCTAGTCTCTCTGTTACTCCTTACAGGTGCGAGTACGAAGGTGTATTGGTTTGGCACAGCCTGGTTTTAGGTAGCAGGGGCTACAAATACGGTTCCTGTGAGAAGCTGCTGGAAGCTTCCACCATGTCCAGCAGAGCCAATGGCTGATGGCTCTGAGGATGGACATGCTGCTGGCCAAAGCTGGGACAATTAGAGAGGTTGGTAATGTCTGTGTGATGACATTTAAGAAGAAAATCTAAACAAAACTCATGGGGTTTGCTTCTAGTCAGAGAAGAGGAGGAGGTGAGAATGTGTGAGGGAAACAACACGGAGACACCAAGGTCAGTACAGAAGGAGGGGCAGGAGGTGCTGCTGCAGGCACCGGAGCTGAGATTCCTCTGCAGGCCGAGGTGAGACCATGGTGAGGCAGCTGTGCCCCTGCAGGCCCTGGAGATCCACCCACAGCCCGTGGGGATCCACAGGGAATGCAGAGATCCACCCACAGCCCGTGGGGATCCACAGGGAATGCAGAGATCCACCCACAGCCTGTGGGAGAGGTGCCCATGCTGGAGCAGGTGGGTGCCTGGAGGAGGCTGTGATCCTGTGGGAGACCCAGTGGAGAGAGAGGGCCCTGCCAGGCTGGAGCAGCCTGTCCTTGGAGAACTGCACCCTGCGGAAGAGAGACCCATGTCCCAGCAGGTTTGGGAGGGCTGGGTGCCTGTGGGGGAGTTCACACCGCAGCAGGTGTGGTTTGGGTGCTGCTCGTGAGAGTGGACCCAAGCCAGGGCAGTTCAGGGAGAGCTGTCTCCTGTGGGAGGGACCCACGGGCTCACAGGGGAAGGACTCCTCTCCTGGAGCAGCGGAAAAAAATCTCGGTGATGAACTGATCAAACCCTCATGCCCTATCTTCCTGTGCTGTTAGTGGGAAAGAAGGAGGGGCTGGGGGGGAAAGATGTTTTAAGGGCTTACTTTACTTCTCATTATTCTCCTCTGTTAGTAATAAATTTCAATTTGCAACTGAAGTTGAGCCTGTTTTGCCCTTGAAATATTTCTCCTGGTCCTCATGTCACTCGTGAAGCTTTTGTTAACTCTTTTTTCCCCCCTCCTCTGCCCAGCTGTGGCAGGGGAGGGTGACTGAGGGACTCCTGTGGGTGTCTGGCGCTGGGCCAGTGTTATAGCACAGTGGTGTTTTTGTGGGGATTTAAAGTGTTTATAGGTGTATAGGTTATGTGTGTTTCAGAGGTTGAATTCACACTATAGAAAGAAGTGGCCCATCTGACATTAATTCCCCATTTTACTGGTTTATTCAACAAGAAACTTATCTCTTTATTTAAAATATTGACAAGAAGTAGATAAAGAAAAGTTTGCAACTGTGACTTCCACTGATTTCTCTTTAAGAAGGAAAAGCAAGGCTGAATATCCACTGTTGATGACTGCCAAGATAAATTGGGGCAAAAATAAATCTTTGAAAAGCTGTAAATCAATTTCAGTGACAAAAAAATCACTCATGGAAACAGGGTGTTTAGTGACAGAATTTCTGAAAGTTAAGCAAATAGTGTAGAGCAAATCAAAATGTGATAATGTGCTGCACTTAAGGGGTGTACAATCCCCCTTCCTCCCCATCCCCCTGTTAAATAGCACTCATGTTCCTGTTTTTACGTTAGAACACTGATAGTAAGAGCTATTCAGTTAAGATAGCAAAAAGTTATCCATAGCACCAAGTTTGCAAGAAAAGTATAGAAAAATGCTGTGGAAGAAAATGCAACTGATTTAATGACTTATTCTTGACAGGTTAAGCATTCATCTTCACTGTCTGTGCGTTGCTTGAAAATAGGCTTGATTATATGTTCTAGCCTTTTCTTTGGAACTGAGTTCAAACTATTTTATGATTCTTTTTGACTGCTTGTTGTACCCCTGTGAAAGGCAGATAATGACATTTTCCATCTTTTCTGGAATTTCTTCTCTTCAGGCCGCTGATTTTCACCAGTTTTAATGCAGAAGAATAGGTAAAGAACACAGTGTAGTGTGGGTCACACCAAAGATTTTTCTAGGCCAGAATTCTGAAAACCCAGAGATGACAATAATAATGTGGTGTGATACTTTCTAAAACATCTCAATATCCACTGATTGTGTCTTGCCTTTCTTCTCCTTTTCCACACAGATTTCTTGCTGTCTTTCTCTTTTCATTTTCTCTGCACTTCCTTTTCTGACTCTCATGTACTGAAATTTTTTTGTGATTATCATAAAACCATGTGTTTCACTTTATCCTAGGCTTTCTCATTTGAGTCTTTTACACTGGGTAATTTGAACCCATTTTTATTTCATGTACTCATTTTTTTCAAGTTTCAGGCTGCTGAACAGCTCATGAGTTCTTGTCCTTTGTCTGCTAAAGGATTTTTTTTTTCCTCCTGTGTTTTTACTATCACTTTGCAGTAACTGGAAAAATCTCCCCCCACCCCACCATGTCCTTGTCTCCTACTATTCTAAACAGCAAATTTCTCTTGAAAGCTATGTTCTTAAAATCTGTGCTCTTCCTTTGTTGCCTAACTAAAGATGCATTAGTATAATTTCACAGCCACCGGTGTACAAGTTTGCCTCTTACTGTCATCTTTTCAACTATCTTTTCTAATTTATGTGAAGGAACTATAGGAAAATATTTTTCTTTTCTCCTACTTGGAAGAGGTAGTCCACTATTTTTTACTCTGAAACATTGATGAAGAATCCTTATTGTATTGTACTTGTTTCCACAATGGAGATATAGATAGTAAAGTATCACTATGTCAAGCACTTCAGAATTTTTCAATAGGTATTAAACAAAAACCCTTGACTTGTCCGGTCTTCATGGTTTGGTGCTCTAAAGTAGTCCCTATATGATGATGAAGGGCACAGGTTTTTGATTTTTCTTTTTCTTCCCTTCATGTCCTCTAATTTTATTGGTTTGGAAACAGTGCTAATCTGATGTAGCTGTTTGATATTTAATTGATTTACAGCATGGACAGATTCATCTACTTCTTAGACATGAGTAATAGTAATTGGAGGAAGATGAATGGGGATATCAGTTGGGTATGACTGTAGGTGAAGACCTTACCTGGAAGATTTGGGGTTGGCTTTGGCTTTCATTTTGGTCTTACTTTCACTCTAGCCTTGTCCTCAGCTACCCCAGCTGTGTGCCCTGTCTTTCAGGCTGGTGGCAGTCCTAGCCAGCATTTCAGCCTCTGCTATCTGAAGTTACTCAACTGTATCAAAGCCAATAGCTCTTGAAGGAGAGTCCTGTTTCAGTAATGCTCTTGAGGAGAGTCCTGTTTCAGTAATGCCCGTGGCCACTGATGGTAAATATCAGTCTTGCTGGTGTAGCTGCAGTGGGCTGAGCAGGGCCACCAGCTGAGCACCCACCCAGTTGCCCGTCCATTTTCTTCCCCCTCTCCCCTTCCCCTCGCAGCAGGATAGAGGAGAGAATCAGAAGACCAAAGCCAGGAAACCTTGTGGCTTGAGCTAAAGCCACAGTTTAATAAGTGAAACAATCTGCACCCAAGCAAAGCAAAATAAGGAATTTTTTCATTGCTTCCTGTCAGCAGACAGATGTTCAGGCACTTTTTGGAGAGCAGAGCTCCATCATGTGTATTGGTTACTTGGAAAGACAAAAGCCATAACCAGGAGTGTCCTGATTCCTGCTACCTCCTCCTCTTTGCCCAAGTTTTTATTGTTAATCACAATGTCATATGATATGGAATATCCCTTTGGTCAGTTAGGGTCAGCTGTCCTGTCTCCTCCCAAATTCCTGCCTTCCCTCCAGCCTACTCCGTGGGGAGCAGCACGGGGAGCAGAGATAGCCTTGGTGCTCTGCAAGTATGGCACAGCACTGCCGCAGCACGGGGCAGTAATCTATTATACTCTTTTAGTCACAAATCCAAATGATCATGTGTGGGAACCGAGCTAGCCGAGATGGATAATACCTTAGCCATGCAGAAACTATAAACCTGAGACAGTGGGAGGCAGGATATGGAAATTAGGATGCTAATAGCATCATTCCAAAATAGGTCATGTCTCTGGTTCTCTGTTGGTTTGGGACCTTTGACATATAAAGTCATGTCCTTATCCTGTGTTTGGGATTTGACCTTTGCCCTCAGGTAATCTTATATATTGTTAAGTTAGCACCACCCCCGAGTCTTCAGATGTTGTCCCTCTGACCATGCGGTCTCTAAAATTATTATTTCACCTCCATTAAGGTTCAGATTGGAAAGGTAGTCTATTTGCATCATTTATTTCTGAAATTAATGATAAAAGTGATGTGTTCATTTCTGAGAGGTCTGATACCTGTGAAGGACATAAAGGGGCTGGTGTTGGTGCAAGCATGACCTGGCTGTCAATAGAATGTACTGTGCAATGACTGTGTGATAAAACTTGTGCTGGCAGTAAAGCATTCCTTGGCCATTTCACGTGTGGGGTGAGACAGTTGGTGTTTAAACTGTTCTGAGCTTCTCTGGGGTGAGACTCCAAGAATTTGTGAGGCTTACAGGAGCCCTTTAGCTTTTTTTTTTAATATTTCTGTATTGTAACTTCTTGCTGCATGGTGTCTAACTGCCAACAGGATGGAAAAAAGTGCTTTTCCCTTTACCCTTCCACAGTTACGCAGCTGTGCTGTGCTAGAGAACTGCTGAGGAAGTGGGAGAAGTCTGAGGGAAGAAGTGACACCATGTCTGCTGTATCCTGCCTAAATTAATTTATTACCTTACAGTGCTGACACAGATACCTTCTCTTTTGCCCTAGGTTGCTGTGGCTAAGATCTTTTCATATGTCTTAAAGTGTGTCAGGTTCTAAAACTGTTTCCCACAGGCACCCTAAGATTTCAGGAAGAAATGATATGTTGTACATGACTGACTTTGGCACTTCTTATGGATACCTGCCTTGATTCTAATTAGAAAGCAAGCCAGCTGAGTGTTCCATTCTTAACTTACGATCCCTATTCACTTTGCAAGGATCTAGCGTATGTAATTCAAGCCTGTGTAAATCCACACTGGGTACTGGGTGATGGAATGCTTGAATATAATGGACTGCACCATTAAGGATTTTGCTGGTTTGTGCAGAAACAGGTGAGTGGCCACATCCTGTTGTTGCAGCTCCCAGCACTAATTTCAGAGCACCATTTGTTGAAGGGTCAGGACCAACAATGCAGAAATTAAATACCAGACAAAATGAAGCCTGTTTTGCCAGCAGCCTGACCATTCCTGTGTCTCAAGTGCTCCTCAATGCTGCAGAGCACTTTAATGCTATTCTGAGCTGCTAAAGTGATAAAGGGTGAAAAACTTACCATACTTTATTCTATTTATTTGGAATTTTGTCACTGCAAATAAAGATCCAATATTCCTTTCAAAGCCATGGTTTATACACAGCACTTCCTTTATAATGTCTTTTCCTTGAGCCATTTGAAGCATTTGTGCAGGATGACTAATAATATTCTCATTAAATTTTCCTTATTGTCCTATGAAGATTCACTCTGAAGGCTAGTACTAGTTGCTTTGTTTCAAGGGATGTTATAACTAAAATTTTTTCTCTCAGGTGAAATACATTCTACTGAAAAGCTGTCAAATGTGCTCAGTTCCTGTTACTGTAGGAATTCATGAGCAGCAGAAGACTATTTTAAAATTTTAAAAGCCTTTCTTTATGTAATCCCATTTTATTTAAAGAGAAAGCAAGCTAATGTTTTGACTCAAGAGAATATTATCTGAAAGGTCAGGAAAACAGGCCAGCTTAATTTCTCTTAAGAAGTGTAATGACAGTACAAAATTACCACAATGAAAAGAGAAAATAAGCTGGCCTTTGTGTCTCCTGAGTGTCAGTTCTTTTCCTGAAGGCTCTGCTCTGATTCAAAGATTCACATTGATTTTAAAATGTCATCCAGCATTATTCTATACAGAATTTGTGCAGGAATGTGCTGCAAAGGAAATGGAACTAACTCCCAGCAGCTGTTTCTGCTCCAGTTTCTAGATGAAGTAAACCCCAGCTCCTCCTCATAGAACTAGGAAATCAAATGTGCTTGAGCTCAAAGGTATACGCAGGGCTTTGGACAAGGCTTTGAAGTATGAAGAGTCTGGAATAATTGTATTCTCTAACCAATTTCAAATCCATTTGGGAAGGGATGTTGTACATCACAAGACCAGAAATCATCAGAACATCTGTAATTAAAGATAATTTTCCTTGATCTTCTAACAGGAAAATAGTGTAGCAATTTCACTGCCTGAAAAGCTTCAGTTTTCAAAAAGATAGAGACAAAGATCCTGATATTTGCAAAAGAGTACAGGAACATGCAAACACTAATGGTTGAAGTGGCCACATGTCTGAAGGCCCACAGAAATATGTAAGACACTGGGACACTTTTCATATGACAAGGGACTGGCAGAGCTGGGACTGCCTAGCCTGGAGAAGAAAAGGCTCAGAAGGATCTTATGAATGTACAGAAATACCTGAAGGGAGGATGCAAAAGAGAACAGAGGGAGGCCCTTTCCAGTGGTGCCCAGTGGCGAGACCAGAGACGGCGGGAACAAACTGGAAATTACTTTTTAAATGCATCCCACCCTTTTCTACATAGCAGTAAGGCTATTGAAAACTCCTTTCTTTTGTCTGCTCACATTCTCTGTCAGTTCTCACTTTTGGCTTGTTTCATCATGTGTTCAGTCTCATGTTTTATCTCATCTACTTGAGATACACAGTCTCCTTAGGTGCTAATGTCTTCATGCTCAAAGTCAATCTTCCCTTACTGACCTTGATGAAATAAGTGAGGAACCCATGGCTTCCTGTCAAGTGATCATGACAAGTGCCTTTATGCTTTCGTGTGCCTATAAGAGCATTTGCACATGCATAAAGACATGAATACATGAATATGTATTCATGTTTCTGTCAGCCCTTACAAATGCTTCATGTTGGCCTGAGTGCTCCTACAACCTTCCTATCCTTATCTCATTCCAAATTTTTACACTTCACCTTAACTAGATTTACTCAATCGTTGGCTGTAAGTGGTAGGAATGAGAGCACACTTTTTTTAATGGCTTTGTTAAATGTCAGCAATAATGGAGTTCAATCATGATCTACATCTCTTGGGATTCCTGTAGCACAGATAAATAAATGGTTTCTGCTCCAGTATTGCTCAGTCTCACACCATGGGGACTTGTATTTTCAAGCAGAAATTAAGCAGAAGCCTCCATACATTTGCTCATTACAAATGACACATTTGTTATTTAAATGCTTTTTTCTTCTCTTCTTCATATCCTTTGTTGTTAAAGATTATCCTAGGCTTTAGATTAAAGTATGATACAGCTGGGTTTTTAAGGTATTCAGAAGAAAAGATACAAAAATGTGGTACCTTGCAAAAATCTATTTGTAACAGCTCCTTAAAAGCCATGTGTGAGAGCTCTATTGTCATGCTGAAGAACTCCACCTGAATACTGATTTAAAAATTCTCCCCAGCACTTGCTTTTCTATTGAGAGTAGCATTTCAGTCCAAACTACTGCTTAGATAAAGAGAAAAAGAATAGCCTAGCTTTACTTTTCTATCACAGGTTTGGCTCTTTGTGCCTACAGACATACTTCATATCTCCATCACTGCAGCAGAACTTCTAAATGTTAAGAACAGTATTGACTTTGGAGAATTAATCCTTCTTTTTACTGAATACCACATGAGACTTTAGGAGGCCTGGATATTTTTTTTCTTTTTTTTTTTTTATTGCAATAAGTGGTATATGTATAATAAATTCATCAGTTCTCTTTTCAAATGACTATTTGAGCACTTGCAAGGATCAAGCCACACTAAATGAACCATGATTTCCTTTTATAACCTTAGTAGTTTATGCAGGCATGTCTCCTTCCCTGCCCCAATGGCAATGAAATAGGTCAAAAAAAGTGAAGATTAGCCATATCTAGAGTTGCAGATGGTCTCATTTGCTAGTAAAAATGGTAACTTTTGTCAATAAATCACCGAATATGCTGAGTTGGAAGAGACCCACAAGGATTATTGACTCCAACTTCTGGCTCTGTGCAGGACCATCCCCAGGAGTCACACCCTGTGCCTGAGAGCATTGTCCAAACACTTCCTGAATTCTGTCAGGCTTGGGCCTGTGACCCCTTCCCTGGGGAGCCTGTTCAGTGCTCAGCCACCCTCTGGGAGAAGAAACTTTTCCTGATATCCAACCTCAATCTTCCCTGACACAAGTTCAGGCCATTCCTTTGGCTCCTGTTCCCTTGGGAAACCATAGAGAAGAGATCAGTGCCTGCCCCTCCTCTTCCCCTCACAAGGAAGTTGTAACTGCAGTGAGGTCTCTCTCCCCTCAGTCTCCTCCAGGCTGAACAGACCAAGTACCCTCAGCCACTCCTGCATTATTTCCCCTCCATACCTTTCACTGTGGCTGTAGAGACAGCCATGACACTCAGAGTGCTTCATTAAAATCTCAGAAGGCTTCAAGCATCAGTTGCTTGTTAACTAAAAGTCTTTCATACCTTTTCTGTGTAGCCTCCCATGGGCAGCTCCACACAGCTCTGACTCTTTCTCTCCTTCTTCTCTCTTCCTTCAGCAGTTCCAGCTCACTCCTTCCTGTCCCTAGCACAGCCACCTAGCCCTGTCTGTCCCTTGTACAATGTCTTACCCTTTCTGTCCCTTGCACGAACTCCTGTCCCTTCCTCCTTACAGCACAGCAGCAGACCCCAAGTGATTCCAACCAGCCAACTCACTCTTTATCACACCCATAGCTGTGAGGGCAAGGCTGTTCCCACTCCTTGGTAATTAAAACAGCTGCAATATATCAGCAGCAAGATTGCCTTTAGCACTATCTGTCTCCCCACGTTTCACCACCTTCATTGCCCTCATTCAGATGCTCTCTAATAGTTCAGTGTCTTTCTTACACTGTGGCACGCAAAACTACCTCAAGCACTCAAGGTGAGGCTGCCCCAGTGTTCCTGTCCTAGAAGAGAGGGACAGTCCCCTCCCTTGCCTGGCTGGAGAGGCTGTGCCTGATGCCACCAGGACAGGGATGTCCCCCCTGGCTGCCAGGAGGACCCTGGCATGAAAAGGGAGACACCTTATATGTAGTAAACATTTCTTACAAGGATTATTTTAAAAGTTTTTTGTTGTTGTTTTTCCTTTCCAAAAGAGTACCAAAGGCCACTGAAAATTATGTGGAGCCTTTAAATTCTGTTCCTGATAATTTTAGAAATTCAGGACCTCTGCTGAATAGCTTTTAATAGCTAGTTTTAGCAGGACTTTTCTGAATTGGCAGTAATCCAACTCATTGACTCATGATCTTAGAAAGTGCTATGGATGATTTGTCTAATGGCCCAGCATAGTGCTGTAAAGAAGAGTAAATCACAGCATGAAAGACTTGGATGTGTGACCAATGTGTTTTGTTCACTGGGTCAGGAAGTAATTAGAGGGAAGATTCAAGCCTGGCACACAACTCAGGCTATCCTGAGGAAGAAAATAATGCCATCACTATAAGCTATCAACCTTTGAATGCTTCCTCTATGTCCCATCATCGCATCTACATAAAGTCTAGCATTAACTGCAGCACTTGTAGGAGTCATTCCTACTCACAAGTACAAAAGCAGAAAGATATGAAGCATTTGCACATCTTATTATCTCATGTCAGAAGTCCTCCTTCATCTCCCTTTTCTGTCTTTACGTTTTGTTTACTGACATACAAAAGAAAAAAAAAATCTTTGCTTGTCTGCATATAACTTTTAGGAATACCTGACTAGTCCAGATAAGGAAGGTTCCTTATCTGGCCAGAAAGAAAATTCCTTTTAATTAAGTATTTTTAAAAAGTAAAATAGAATTTTTTTCCTAGAAAAAAATAAAAACAGAAAACATAAACAACATAAAAAAGTTGTAATAAATACTTTTTTTCTACGAGGGTTGTTTGCTTACGTTTTTGGATTCTCTATTAGACCACATACCTGAATAGGAAAGGGAATGAGAAAGGTCTTTCAGTCACTTAAAACTGATGTGAGAATGTTAAATGGCTTTTAGACTGTGAGGTAGACAGAGGAATAATTTAGAACTAGAGAACTATAGAACTTAATAATTTAGAAACTAGAGAACTTAACCAACAGCAATAAATAAAGACCTTACTTAGATAAACATTTTAGAAGATGGCTGTACATTTTTTAAAATAGTTTGTAGGAACAAATTAACTGCAGTGTTAACTGTACAAATCCATTAATGTCTTCAGCCTAAAATAGCAGGTATAGTCCAAAAGTGGAATTTCTAATATCAAAGTGTATGGTGTGCTAAAAGAAGACTCATATCCTTAGAGGTGCTCACAATGTGGAACAGAAGTCTGATATTGATCCAGGAGAACCTTTCCAGTCCTTGACTGCCAGAAGTGGAGGAACTCATGGCATAGTAAAATTTTTTCTTCTTTTACCTGAGCATGGAGAGGTTGCCCTTTATATTCTGTCAAGTTTCTCACAGGCAAGTTTGCCTCTGCATCCAAAAAAGAAAGAATACAGCATGCAGTGTCAAGTTCTTTCCTGCAAGACTTCTTCCTTATCACTTTCTGGATGCTATTTGTTTCAGCCAAGCTAATCAGGTGTTCCAGGCATGGCTGCTCTGAGCTGATGAGACACCATTCAATCCTTTTCATACAGCAGATGAGAACTGAACTTGTGTGATGACCATCTCCCTTCACTTCCCTTTCTTTACACATGTTTAGACCTCCAACTTCCTTTCCAGACCCAGTTCTTTTTGATTTCTAGGGAGAAATGTCAGGTTGTCTTTTTTTTCTTTTCCTCTTAAAGACAAATGGCATTAAATATCATGTATTTGCATTTGGGATGCATATTCTTGCTTTGTCTGTTGTTCAAATATGTCTTGGCTTGGAAAGACAGGTATCTGTCAGGGGAAACTGGAGTTTCCCTTGACATGGAGAATGTAAAACCTCCTCCCTCTAAATTGTTATAATTTCGCAATTACGAGCTTTCAGGCAAAAATATGGGAATAGGAATAACAGTTCTTCACTAGGAATATTAAAAATGCAAATGCAGTAATAAAAACAAAAAAACCCCCACAAACACACACACACACACACACACAAACTCCCCACAACAAAACAAACAAACCTCAAAAAAACCAAAAAACAAACAAACAAAAACAAAACAGCCAAGCAAGCAAACAAACAAAAGTCTTAGAAAACCCTGACGGAGTCAGGAACACAACCTGACGCCCTGTTGGCCAGGATGTTGGAAGCAGTCTAAAGAAGTCTTCCTGGAGTGACAGATGTGGTTCTATTGGAGTAGAGATGATCCTGTAGACAGGATTCAGTGGTGGTGAGATGAGTCTGGTCTTCCTCTGGGAATCCAGTGGAAAGAGGATGCCTGGGGTCCCTGTGTCCCCATTTTATCGGGGTAGGGAATAGTTGGCTCTCCTCACTGGGTGGTGCATCTCATAATGTGATGATGTAATGTGTCATGTCATTGGTGAGCCTTAATGGCCCATTAACAGAAGATATCCCCTGGAGGATGGACAAAGTTGATGAAAGCGATAAGAAAAACTGCCCCACCTGCTTTTAACAGCTGGTCTGTTATCAGAAGGCGTCCATCCTCCTCCCCCCTGGAGTTACAAGAGAGAAAGAAAAAAGAAACCATCCCCCAGCTGCTTTCTACCGATGAAATAAAACACACTTTTTTTGATTACATAACGCAAGACAAAATAGGAAAAGGTCAATTTTTTATTGAACTTGTTTGCTCAGGGAGTGTGCTCTATCAGAGCTCTTTTGCCTCTTTCATTACTAGTGCCATCTTTTCTGTTGATGCAAAGATGCTTCCAGAATGACTAGTTTTGTGCAGAGGTAGAGAATAAGGTGTTCATTGTCTTCCACTTACTAAGAGGCCTGCCTCTTGGCAATAAGTAGTGTAAAGGGCTGGCTTTTTGCAGAGCTGTTGTGTCAAATATGTGAAGGCTTTTCCAGAATCATCTGTCCGTGAAGTTTTAGCTCTCCATAGTTGTATCCTTATGGTATTTAAGCAACCAAGTAGGCTTTCGGAATAGCTGTCAGGTACTCAGTCCTGTGTTAGGTCTCAGTAAATTTGTGTGATGAATCCATGGGTGTTTCCTCTTCTTTTTGTAAAACCAACCTTGTTTAATCAACTTACTGTCTTCTTATCATAAAGTCCCTTATAATATGCAGGGTAGGTTTGATTCCAGGTAGTCTTTCTCTCCCAGCCCTATGTTTCAGTTGTGCAGTAAGGAAAATTTGAATGTTTCCTATCCTGCCTACATTGTTTTACCCTTATCCACTGAGGTGAGACTGCAGTGAGAGAACAAATTCATATCTTCCTTTTCTTAATGTCATTGATACCTCAATGAGCGTGTCTTCTCAGAGCTTTATTTCATTTTGAGCTTTTTCAGAACAAAATCTTAATGAAATTTGCTTCAAGATGTTTATTGCTTCTTGGAGACCGTAATAGAACCTCTAAAACGCTGTGCTAAAATGACTTGCTATTATACAATGAGATGATGCTGGCATTGTTTCATGGATAGCATGGATTTGAATTATGACAGCACGTTCTCAGTAAATGGGTTTGAATTCTTAGCATGCTTCACTTGGCATTATTTTTGTCATCAAAATTAGAAATAATTAAACCCAGAGAAAATTATTTTTCATTCAAGAGCTCAATATATTTCCTTAGTCCTCACTCACTTGCACTTCATCTAGAGTTGGAAACCACCCATAAAGGAATGAGTGAAATGTGGAAAATTGATTCCACAGAGCTCCTAAGGATGACTTTCATGCTGAGGTTGTTTAAGAAACAGAAAACTATTGTCTCTGTAGCAATCAGATAAATCCTGTAGAGTCTGGATACCCTGTTGTGGATACATCAAAAAGATGATGTACGCACATGCTCCTCCAAGTGCTTCAGTGTAGCACTTAGCTTCAACTAATGTTCACAGAATATCCATTAGGCATGCAGCCACTGAACCTGACTCTGCAACTAAATTTTGCTCATCATTGCCTAAACTCTGCTACCTTCAAATCATTTTTTTTTAATCATATTATATCATATCAACAGTACTGGCACAATTGAAAAGATGGACATTTGCTTTTGGAACACAGAAGTCCCAATACACATTTAGATGTCATTTAACGTAATTAAGTGTATGTCTTTGCCCCCCTTCTTCTTTTAGAGACCATTTATTTAAGAATCAAGGACTATGAAGTTTTCCCACCATTCCTTAAATTTTATTGTCTTGTAATAAATCCACTTTGTACACACTACTTAAAAATTCATTCAATGAAAGGCAGAAAGCAGAAAGGCTTGAGCTGTACAGGCCAATAGTTAGAGTCCCTGCTAGGGGAGCAAAATAGCATCATTTGATTTCCCAATCCAATGAAGACTTAATATAAAATACTGAAATATTCATTGGTTAGTGGAATTGGTATCTGACCACATAAGAAGTAACATGAAGGCAATCCTATAACAAGCCTGAGGAAAAGAAAGGTCCAGCATCTGACATAGTGTATAATTAGCTGGTTGTTAGGAAGTATTGAAAGAAAACTTGCCAACAGTGCTATGGAGAAAATGGCTTTTTGTGGGCTTTTATCGGGAGTTGAAAGTAATGCATATTAGTTATAATGTAAGATATGTAACATTTCTGGTCTATTAGGCCTGATGGGACCATACAAAATAATTATTAAAACAAAAAACCAAACCCCCCACCCCCGCAAACAGTGACAACAAACAAACAAACCCCCAACAAACAAACAAACCCCCCTCCTAAAAAAAACCCCAAACAACAACAACAACAAAAAACCCAAAAAAACAAAAACAAAAAAAACCCAAAAACCCAAAAACAAAAACACCAAAAAACCCCCACAAAAAAACAAAAACAAAAACAAACCAACAAAACAAACCACAAACAAACAAACAAACAAACAAAAAACCCCAAAACACCAAACAAAAAATCCAACAGCCTATTTTCATTCAGAATAGCTTGGTCAGTACCAGAACTAAAAAGAGACTCTGCATATTAAATAGCAGATTAAATCTTCCAAAAGGAATAGTGACATTTGCAGTGTGCCATAAAGTGATGATCACTAAACTAATATATTTTGGTGGGGAATTTGTTATGCTGAACATTAATATTTTGCTCCATAAAGTACAGGACAGCAGGCAATATATTATAGTGAAGTAGAGAAGTCCAGGCTTTCTGTGAGGGCTGCATAGGTGTTAACTCATAAAAATATGTTGCTCAGTGCAATCCAAGTCCTAATAATGAAGTGGGTATTCAGTCATTGGGAAGATGCAAGTGGTAGAAGGTTGTAGATGGATGGGCATGTCACAGAAACTGCCACCAAAACTGCCATTAGATGAAAATCTTTGTTGGTAGCTTCAGCTGGAAGGTCAAATCCTAAATGGAAAAAGAAATCAATCTGACATTTCTTTCTTGTCTGCTGATAGTATGATAGTAATTAGTCTGATGGATCTTTTTGCCCCTTTACTGATCTGAGGTGTTTGCACTCTGTGGCATTTTAAAAAATTCGCATCCCCTGTGAATTCTGGTACGTCTGGAGCATGGGTAGGTGATAGGTAGCAGCTCATCACTCATTGTGCACTTCTGCCAATCAAACACATCTCCTTTTTTCTCGGTGCAAAACACTGGGTGCAATTTGGATCCTCCCTAAAAAACTTTGAGGAATTGTTTTCAATAACACAGGTAGTTAGCCTTTAGACATTACACTCTGAAAACAAAGTAATAATTAACAGGTTTTCTTCTTTGTCAATAGTCTCTAAAAATTTTAAAACAAAGGTACTTGTCTGACAATATTTGATGATATTGTATAAACATGTCTGAAACTATGTCTTCTCATTACCTTTTTAGCATTCTCTATTCAGGTAATTATTATTTATTGAGAAATCATTTATTTGGGGTTTTCTTAATCTCTGATTAAGTGATATAGAGGTAATGATCCACTCTGTCCTCCCAGTAAAATTTGGTTACAAAATTAGCTTGTTTTTAGTTACCATGGTGATAAGACTTTTTTTAATACAACTTTGTTCTTTTCCCCTTTTATTCTTTTAATGAGCAAGTGTAAGCTTCAAGACTTTTCTTAAGCCTTCACATGAACAAAAATTTGATGTATAATATGTTCATAAATTCCAGATGAAATACTGTATCCTTGAGGTCAAAAAGAAATATTTGCAGATGTATCTTTTTTCATATTTGTAAGTAGCCCCTTTTAAAGCTATTGATCTAGGCAATATATCTCTTTAAAAAGTGCCAAAATAGGCATTTCAATACAATATGGTGATTTTGGCTTCCTCTTTCAAATACCTTCTAAAGAACAAAAGAAATTCTGACCTATCCCTCTCCAACGGCTAAGTGATTATTGAATCATAGAATCATAATTGACTAATAATTAAACTTCCCATGGACATGTATTGATAAAATCACAATAATGGCAATTTTTCCAGAACCAAGTATTCTGTGCAAAACTGTAATGACCAGAGAATGTGTGCTGGAAGAAAACTTGGGGGGCTGTCTTATCTATCTTCTGCTTTAAGGGTCAGTTAGATTATTTCCTAGAGAAGTTTTTTTTTTCCATTCTTGATGGCCTGTAGCCAAACCTCCACAGTTTCTTATGGATAAAAAGAAATGGGCGAGGTAATGAAAATGCTTGAAACTCAAATGTGGTAACCTCAGATTTATATTCTTTATCCTTGTGGGCATGTCAGGGAAGCCAAACTGATCATAAATTTCTGCAACAAATCCTGTGCTATATAACCCAACCTCTGTAGCAAATGTGCATGAAAAAGGTTCTCAGAGACATCAACACTTTTGTGACAGTATTAGGGAGAAGGGAAAGGAAGAGGGGGCATTACTGATGGACACAAGTGTAGGAGTCTTCTCTCAGAAAGAAGTAGAATTCTCTGTAAGATAACACTCCTACAGCCAAGCTACCTCTCTAGTGAAGCTAGAGAAAATTTGATTATATCTTTACTCTGTAGCTTGACTAGAAGATCCAAAGATGACAAGATTAAGGAAAATTTAAATTAAATTTTGAGTCTTCATGCATTTTAAACCTGAAGACATATACAGTAGTACCAATGATGAATAAATTAATTGGAGCTTTTCAGGAGGATTCAAAAGCAAGATTCGCAGCACGTAGGAGGCAAGTGGTATGGACAGAAATAGGAAATGACAGGCAATGTAAAATTGCAGAAGTAAAAATATTTAATTGAATTTTTGTGATTTAAATAACCTGTCACTGAATGCTGAGGCCTGGACTTTGGTGCAGAAAAAAAATATCACAAGTAGAAATGAAAGCTTATCTGGTTTTTAGGGCAAGGACCAGCACTTTGGTCTAATAAAGAGATAACTTACTTTTAAATACCTCTGTGTGTGGGCAGCCTTTTTAGTTTAGTTTTTGATTTTTGTTTTCCTATTATCTTAGAAATTAAGAAAAAAGGCACCTTGAAAGTTCTTCTTAAGGTAGTATTTAAAAATACTTATTGTCCTTTTTTTTCAGAACAAACATAGAAACACTTCAGATGATATAATTTTCCAACTTTAGAACACTTCACTTAATTTCTAAAATGTTTTCTTTGTCTTTATGGTTTTTTATATTTAAAAAATATTGAAATTGTGTTTACGGTCTAATTGTAAGTTTGGCTATGGAAATGGAGATGACCAAGAAATTTTCATGCATACCATAACCTCTTAGTTGAGAGACTCAAAGGCAGCAACTATATTAATGTTTGATTTCAAACAAGGAACAGACTTTGGATGTGACTCCAAATGTGCTAAGTTCCTGCTTACCAGGCTTGGAGTTGCACTGTGGAGAGACTTTGGCCTGTGTTAACTGAAATGAAATCTAAGGTGTGCTTTAGCCACGAGGAAGTGTTCACTCTGTTGACCACATCACAAGCAGACTGAATCAAAACCTTCAAAATTCCAGTACTGGGGACACATATGTTCTCAGCACCAAATAACTAAAATTCTACAAATTTGAGTTGTAGGTATTCTAGAAATCCATCCTGTTGCACAGGGCTACTTTTCAATGTAGATATATCCTGCCAAATCTCTGTTTCTGTCTGATCTGTTTACTTCCTGTTAAAGGAGGAATGAACACAGTAGGCATGATTCCTTTCTCCAAATCATATTTGATTAGAGCTAACCTTTTTTCAGGTGTCCCATTAAGATTAAATCACAGCCTGTGCACCCCCGAATGCCTGAATACTGCAGTAGAAGTTTAACAGCTTCATCTTGTCCTTTAGGATTTAACCTTGCCACAACCACTTAGCACTTAAGGTAAGAAGAAGAGAAAATTGTTCAAACTTAACCTCATTCAAAATACATGAAGTCATCTTTAGAGTGATGCAAAGGAAATAAAAAGGATCAGTGCTGGAGATTTTTCCTGTTATTCACTCAACATGTTTTGTCTCCTGTTGCCCCTTGGCCAAGTGGCAAAATGGCACTGTGATAAATTAGTCCCTTAATGGATTTATTAGGATGCTAATCAGATGTTTGAGGTGTACTTTATTAGCACAACTTTAATGATTGAGCCCCTTAGCAATAAGAAAATAACACAAGTATTATTTTGTTACCAGGCTTGCTTTCATCTTGCAAGCACAGGGAAAGCATTCTTCAGAAAAAATTCCCTGCTTTGTGATTGCTTCTTCAGTGATTTTTCATGAACTCTGTCACACAAAGGGTGAAGAATTTAATTTGTTTCTAGTTCCTAACTCAAGTACTGCATATAGCAATATTGTCACTAGCAATCCATAGCACCCTGCTGTAAAAAATGGACTCCTGTTCCAGTTAAAAATGTCCTGGGGCTGGGACCCAGCATGAGACTGTAATTATTTGGGACCTCTCCATCTCCCCACTAGTTTCTCCTGGTGTGAGGTACCAGCTCTTCCCATTTCTTTGTGTTTTCTGGTAATGGCAAACCCTCTTTTTTATTTTTCTTAAAGGAAAAAAAAATAAACAAAAGTACCAACAGCTCCCCCTGCCCCACCACCTTGATGTACATGGGGGGAAAAATGGTATTTTGCTGCTCCAGGCTGTTTCAAATGGGAACCCTAGGGAGGGAAGAGGTAATATGTATTTTTCTCCTGAACGGCTTGGGCCATGCACTCAGGGAACACGCTTGGAGTGCAGGGCAGAATGGGCTGAGAGAACCTACATGACAATGCTGCATTTTATGCTCTCTATAGAAATATGTTGTTGGTGGGAATACACTTGTTAACAGAATTAATAAAATATTTTTCCTTCGCTAGATTAATTTTTCCTACCAAAAGTTACATAACTTACTATAGTTGTGTCCCAATTGTGTCCAAGGTTTTGTGACTACAGGAGGCACACAGTGAAGAAAGGGCACAATTTCAAGTCTTTAACCTGTTCAAGACCCTGCCCCAATTCTGCAAAGTCCCCTCTATGTCCCCAGCCCTGAAGAGGAAGATGATCCTTAAAGAAAGTATCTCCTTTTTTCCATCCTGTCTGCACATTTGTTGTTGATATAGAGAAACTTAGGTTTGAAGCTTTTGTCCTAGCTCTTGTACGCATTCAGTAATAGCTGATTATTTCTTAGAAAACAGTAGAGGATATAAAAGACCTTTTTGCAATACCAACAGTTTTTCCATTTCAGTTTGTGTTTTCTGAATCCTCAAACCACCAAGTAAGACAAGACTTTTGTAGCCAGAGGACAGAGTGAGCCACAGAAGTTATTTTTGTCTTAAGTGGTAAGTAGAAGTGAAAACACTTTGCTTATCCAGCTAACATAAAACTTGAGTTTGTGTCAGCAGAGCAGGACTGAAGTTCACTGTATAGTACCATGGGAACCCATATGAAAACTATGAGAACTTCTTTCAAACACTGACATCCAGACCTTGTGTGAACCTGATTCTGAGCTCCCTTGCACTGGGAGGGCTGTGTTGGAACCTGTGAGGATTTATGTGTTCTGCCTTTGGCTTTCTGCCTGAGCTGCTTGCCCTTTCAGTCTTTGAGTGAGAATGTGCATAAGCAGCTAAAAGATGATTGCTGCACCCTCAAGGTTACAGGGGTCAGAGGGATATACTGCTGCCTGTAATGGAGGCTTGTGCTAGAAAGTTTGGTGACAATTTTTCACCTAGCTTAAACCAGAATTGTTGATTCCACTTCTCCTGTTTGAGGCTGTGTCTTCTCAAAGGGAAGTAGAGATGACCCTAGGTGGTTGAACCAAGGTCCCAGCTCAGCCAGCACACACAGGGTTTGGCACTGAAGGTGTCTGGGAACTTGCAGAAAGCAGAAGAGGACTCACCTGTTTAATACCCTGTCAGAATTCAGAAAATTATGACATGAGGTTGGTATTGAGTTACTTATGATGATACATTTAGATGTGTCAGAACACATTCAGATACATGCCCTCTGACAATATCCTTTTGACCCTTGTGCCTCTGTGGCCCATTTTCAAGCTTCTCCCTGTAAGCAGAAGGGTCAGGAATATAAAGTGTGTTTGTTGGGTTTTTGTTCTGTTAGGGTTTTTGTTGTTGTTCGGGCTTGATTTTTTGTTTGTTTTGGTTTTCCTCGGCTTTGCTTTTTAAACTTAGTTTAAATTTGTAGTAATGTTCTGGTGTCTTCAGACAATAACAAATCTAAAGTTTTAAAATAAAGCCCCATGATCAAAATCTATGAACTGCCAATGCAAAAAATTGGATACAAATGTTGTAATTTAGCCTTATTTTAGATGTAATTTGTATGGATGTCCAATGTAATTCTTATGTGTATAATCATGGTTCCTCTTAATTTACTGCTTAGCAAGTGATTATCCCAGTAATTCCTGGGCTTTAATATCTGTAATAAAATAATGTTTGCACTCTATTTTCTGAGACGTTTATCAGCTCCAGTAAGTGTGGCCAAAGTTTTCTCCAAAGCACAGAAAAGCAGCTCAATCTGTAGAGATTTTGTATATAAGTAACAGACTGTAGTTAGAATTTAAAAGTATTGATTTTCAGGGTGATTTATTATTTGAAGATTTATGCTAAGACCTATACATTCAGTGTTTATATCTCATGCCAGGTTGCAGGAAAATACTCCTGACAATGTTTTCCTTCTGCCCTGTACTGACTGATTGAAATTTACAGCTGACCTCCCTGACAATAATTCTGTCAGAGGATCAGTCCTTCAGGCAAATTGCCAGCTCAGACATGAAAGTCAGAAATGGAAGAATGCAGAAAGCTTTTTCCTTTAAAAATGTAGAGATGTAAATTTTCCCTGACAAAGCTGGCATTGTAGGCTTCTTCTGCAGCTTTCTCCTTTGTCATTTTTCTTCCAGCTGAGGAGGGGAAAATGATACTTTTCTTCTTTCAGAGCATGTCCAATCATACTAAAATGCAGTTGTACTAAATGCCAAGGACTCATTACTGTTCTTGAAAATTTGTCTCTGTAATGGAAATTCGTGGCCTCTGAGAAAGCTTCAGTTAGTTCCCAATTCCAGGTATCAAAATTACTTCAAAATGTCAAAATAGAAGAGTTTCATTATGAATTAATCTAAGGGAAAGATTATTTTCATTGTGAGGTTTTACTGGTAGGTCACAGCCCTTAAGAACTTTATGGCTATCAAGTACAATGTACTGTAAAAAGTTCCAGTGATTCATTAGGACACAGTTTTTCATTAACAAATTGATATATGTACAATTTTACAGGCATTATGTTGCTGAAGGTGCTGTTTTTTAAGCTGGAAAATACATTCAGCCATGTAACTATGTTCTGCCTTACGATTCACTTATAGTGTAACTAACAATTTACTTCCCTACCCCAGTTCTGTACCCAGACTGTGGCTGTGTCCTGTAGAAAAACTACTGTGTATCAAAGATCAAGAAAATGTGAATCCAGAGTTTAATAAATCATTAACACACAGATTTCATGAGTAAAGTGCCTTGGAAACCCCAGGGATGAAAAGTACTATGGAGAAGTACTACTCTGACAGTTAGGGTGAATTTATGTTAAACGCAGACATGATCTCAGTTCAATTCCTGCTTCTTTTGGACCCTTTTCAAGTAGTTACAGGTAATTTATTTAGATTCAGGTCTTTGTGTCTGGTCCCTGTAATAGACCACTGCCCTCATGAAGGTGTTTTTCACAGAAGCAGTCAGGAAGATGAAATAAGATCCCTTAGAAAGGCCAAAAAGCTAACAGAAAACTCCCCCAAGCAAGAAGCAGCAGATGATCTATTCAAATTTATTTTTCTTTTTTGCCAAAAGGGAAGACATTATACATGCATACATATGTATATGGAACTAAGAATTTATTGTCATGCCAGTGAATATTTTAAAAGTCTAACAAAATACACCAAACATTTATTACTAGTCCAGTTGCAGGAATACCAACACTCATTGTCTACATTGATTGAAAAAGTTTAAAATAATGCTTCTTTAACACACTTACATAAGAAAAGCTTACGGATCTTTTTCCTTGGGTATCGTGCTTATTCTTCCACTGCAGCTTGGCCGATGCAGGCTGACAGCTTCCTGCCTCCTGGAGCAGAGGGGCAGAACGCGTTGTGACAAAGCGCCAGCATCCTGCTGTCCTCAGCAGGAGGAGAGTGATAGTCATGGTGGGGCTTTCTTCTCCTCAGTGGTTTCCTTCTCCTGAGCTGCCAGCTGCAGCCTGGCAGTGGCCCCCAGCCAAACACAAATGGCTATGGTTTGCCAGGCAGTGTCTGTGGGACAGGGGCTGTGTGTGTGTCACCTCCTCCCCAGCAGGGCCATCGCCAGGGCTGAAGCTGGAGCTGGGGTGGCAGCAGTCCCTGGCCCCAGCCCAGGGCTTAAACTAGCACCATTGATCAGGTTCTCCTTCTTTCTCTCTATTTTAGGTTATTCTCTAGTTAGCTTTTCACTAGTAGACTTGGAACTGAGCCACAGATTTGTGATTAATTCAAGTTTTGCTGATCTAAGCTCATACTTCTGTCCAGTCTCTTGTTTGGCAGCAGTAATGTTTATTTCATTGTCTGATTTAAATATTGTCAAGACTTGCTTGAAAAGCACAAACATTGCTTAGGTAGTTCAAAATATATCACAAGAGATATCCTTAACATAAAAACTAAAGATGGTGTTTCTAACATGAACAGTTCAGTTCCTGTCACCTCACAATAAAAGTTGCTTACAGGTAGTGATTATGTCCTTCCTCTAGGGGAAACTTCAGTGGAATCCAAAACTCATCAGGAAGCTTTCATTTGACAGCTGGGTGCATTACAGGGAGTCAGGCTGGACGGGAGGCCGCTGAAATAGCTGTAGACCCTCGAAGCCTCACCTGTGCCTGCAGCAGGTCACACGAGGGAAAGGCCCTGGTTATCTTGGAGCTTTGCTGTCACAGTGCAGGAAGGTGAGATACCAAGCTGCTGCTAGGAACACTGGGCCTGATGAGAAGCACTGGCCAGTGCTACCCCTGAGAGTTCAACTGCAGCGACACTATCAGATGGTTTTGCCGACAAGTGTTATCACCTGAGCTTACCCTTTTATCTGTTTTCTGCAGTAGGACTAACACATCCCTTTATACCATGTTAACATTAAAAATTACCTCTCTGCTTGCCCCTTCTAGCCTATGGGAAAAACCCCTTAGTTCCATATATAGGATGTGTTTTCTTCTGTCCTCAAGATTTTCAGTATATGTATCTTAATTTGCCTCTCCTGGAAACTTCACTGACTTGGAAACTGTGTTCTGTAGAGAGGTACTTAATTAGCTGCTTCTGGATAATGAAAATCCAATAATTTAAAGATTTTTCTTCTTCATGGCAGAGAAAGACCTAGCTAGGTTTCCTCCTTCATATATTCCATGTTGCATGTAAGGCACGCATCCAGGATGCAGAAGACTCGGTTCTACTTTCTCAAGGAAAAGGATTTCAATTCCATCTCCTCTCAGTCCCATCTCCTTGGAGAATGTCTCACAGCTGGACTGTTAGGGGATGAGAAAAGGAATACAGTTCTCTGCCTTAGAAGTTCTGTCACTGACATAAGTACTTGAATCCTTGTGCCTCCAAGTGTGGCATAGCTGTGTATCCTACCTGGTTTTCACAGCTCCCTCTGTGTGGGAGAAGGCCAAGCTTTGACTTCTTCACGTGGGTGGATAATATGTTTATAGAACATTCATCATGAAACTAATAGAGAGACCTATAGACTCATAAAGGTCTTTCTTTTTAGTAATTTATTTTAATAACTTTGATTTATTTTAAATATGTAATAAACATCAGAAATAACAAAGCTGAATCAATGGAAATCAGTGACAGGGATATATACACAGTGTGTAAAAGAACCTCCATCCATGTTTCTTGATCTACATGATATTAAGTTCATAAAGTACATGTATTTTGGTGCAGTCTTCAATCAACAATTTTACGTGACCAAATAAAAAGGCTTTAAGCTGAAAAGAGGTGTTTTACTTTATTGATTTTTCTTCACTGTTAATCTTGCTAGAGCAGATGAATCACTTTGGTAACAGGTAGAATGTTCTGAGCCCTGGAATTCTGCATTTTGGGTGGAAAAAATTACACTGATGGATATAAAAAAATGAGTGAAACCTGAACAATCAAATGAGATTTAATAACAAAACTTGCTCATTTTTCTGTGCAAATAGTTCTATTGACTTTTGCAAGACTACTATGAAATGAAACTAGTAATTATAGCTGTCAATTTCTAAAGGATTAATCTCTTCCTCCAACAGAGAACTGTGCTTTCTCCTGTGTTATACAGTTAATTAACATCCATTTCTAATTATTTTTTCTGCAAAGGATTATTTCTGACGTACTTGTACACTTAGAAGAGTATTCTAATAATACTCAAGGATAGGGGTAGGTGAGATATTAGGAAGAAATTCTTTACTAGAAGGAGGGTGGGGCACTAGAACTGGTTGCCCAAAGAAGTTGTGGATGAAAGTGTTCAAGGCCAGGTTGGATGGGGCTTTGAGCAACCTGGTCTAGAGGAAGGTGTCCCTGCCCGTGGTAGGGGGGTGGGGACTAGACAGTCTGTAAGGTCCCTTCCCACCCAAAGTGTTCTGCTGTGTTCTGTTCACAGTGCTGATGCTCTGGGCTTACACACTGACGGTCTGTCCTAGCTACTTAAGATAGCACCATGACAGATGTCTGAGCTCTGTGAGACTGTCCCCTTGTAAATGCTATTTCTGTCCCTTGTTGCTTACAGCTATTTCATAACTATATCTTTTGTGATTTTGAACTTCTGTTGTTAAAGAAAGGAGAAACAAATGAACTAGACAACTACAAACCATGATGTCTGGATTCAACAGTGTGCCACACTTTAGTAGTAATTCTGATGAAAACAATAGTTGAAAAGTTGGAGGTGAAAAGGGGTAAAATCTAAAATGATGTAGATTAGGCCACACTGGCAGCAGTAGGGGCTGTGTTGGGGCCCCTACTGCGAGGAGAGACTGGAGCTGCTGGGCATGACTAAACCTGCAGCCAAGGTGCTGATGCTTTGAGGAAAACATATTTAAGGGCAAAAAGTACATCCTGCCTTCAGGTATTCATACTCATTGAAGAGATTCCCTGCTGAGGCTCCTCTTCTCTAGGCTGAATGTGCACAGCTCTGTGCTTTTCCTCACAGAGGAAATGCTTCAGTCCCTTCATCATCTTTACAACCCTTAGCTAGACTTTCCATTATATCTCTCATGTGAAGGGCAGCCCACAACTGCACACAGTATCTCAGGTGTTGGGTCACCTTTGCTGAGTGGAGTGGAAGGATCACCTCCAAGGACCTGCTGGTAGCACTCTCCTAATGCCTCTCAGATGCCACCAGCCTTCTTTGTCACAAGGGTCCTTGCTTGTTTGTGTTCAGCAAGGTGTCCACCATCCCCTTCAGAGCCTTGTCTGCAAGGTGGTTTTCCTGCTGGTGGTTCCCCAGCGTACACTGGTACCTGGGATGGTTTCTTCCCAGTTGAAAGATTTTTTATTTCCATTTTTTCTTCATGTGTTGAGCTCTGTGAGCGCATTTCTCCTGCCTGCTTAGGTCCTTCTGGATGGCAGCACAAACCTTTGGCACTTCTATGGAAAGAAAAAGGATCAAAGCTGTTGGAGCATTCAAAGTAGGCAGTATTCTTTCACTGAAGAGGGAACTCTCCACTAGCCACAGATGGCAGGAATCCCATTTGAAGTTCAGTTAAGCAAGGTTTAGAAAGTTTTGTTAGAAATTTGTTTTGCCTTTGGAGTAATAAAGTAGGGTTTTTTATGCTGGTTATCAAAAGAATACAATGTTCATCTGGCAAAGGCAAAAACTGTTCATCTATTTTACCGTTTGCCCAATTGAGTCAGGGAGCTTAAATGAGAAACTCAAGTCTTAACTTTACGGAAATGCAGCCAGGAAATATGTGGACCTGAGAACCACACCCAATGTGAGTTGCATAGTAAGTATGCTGAAACATAAGTTACCTTGCCTTCTAGAATAAGCTGGCAACTTCAGTTAAAGACAAATAAAACCAATGAATGTGTGTTTGATTTTGTAAGAATTGTTTGCATATGGGAAATTGCAAAGGGAATATTGACATGGCAACAAATTAATGTGTTGACACCAGCTTGGTGAAGACAATTTCCATAATTAATAATTTAATTCTTAAATTAACACATTTGATAGACAAATTAAAATGAAAATCTATGCAAAATAAAGTGGTTTTTAAGAGTTTTTCTATCATTAGTGCACCTGGACATTGTGAATTCTTTCTGCTAGAACATGTTAAGGTAAAATAGTGAGTCACATCTAGACACTGAACAATAAATTGGATTCTTGATTTCTGCAGTGTTTGCAATAACTTTATTCTGCACTGTCAGTGACAAATCCATCCGGTGTAATTGATGTTCCGTGAGCCCTGTCTAACCCCATTCTAGTTGGAGCACAGCAGAGGAAGAGTCTCCTCCTAATCTGAAGGGGCATCCTAGGTCTTGTAAGTAAATCTGCATAGCCAAAGCAGCTACAGGGTGGTGACAGATTGGATGTGCAGGCAGCTGTGAGGGGCTGAATAGTGTAGAGGTGACTTGATCCAAAAAAAGCTCCTTCTTTAGGTAATTGAATGCCTAATTTAGGTAATTGAATTCACCCTAAAGGGGTGGAATGCTTGCAGGATGGACAAGGACTGTGTAGTAGGTAACTCCACTGACAAAGGTAAATTACAGTCCTACATAGTCATGGTTCGTGTGGATTTTATTTTCAGAGGCAATCTCAAGGTGGTTTAGCTAAGCCCTTTGTTGATGTCAACAGGATGCTTGCAAATAATAGTTATTTCAGCTTTAACATCTGTAGACTGGAGTTTCTTGTAGTGAGTTAGAAATATGTGGAAGAAACATGATAATCTACAGTGGTGAAAGTACTATCATGGATCTATACATTAGGAGTGATATTTCTAGACTTTCGAGCCGAATTCAGAAATGATCTGCTGAAGTATAATTGGGGGAATTTATATCTTCATAATCTCTCTTAGACTAGGTATATTACAACCTTGTTTTATACCATTTTTAAAATTAGATCACTGCTTGCACTACAGTTTTAGAGTTTACTTATTCAGAGTCTAGCAGAATGGTGTGAGATAATCAAAACAGAATAGCTAATTTGGAGAATGGTCCTTGAGCCTCTTGTATTCTCCTTTGGCATGGGAACATATACACCAGCAGAGATAACTTTGTTATTACATGTAGTGGGCCAAACTAAAAAGGTCAGGTTTAAAGGTTGCAGTGTAAATGAATCAGATTCTGTAGGAGTAGTGAAGAAATAGAAGTAATAGCAGCTTAGTCTCCTTTGCACCCATTTGCATTCATCTCTCTTAAGCTTGGTGAAGCTGGGTTTTAATGAACCATGCTCTCTGATTTGAAAACACTAATGTAAACTCTTCCAGGTTTGATTAGCAGAGCCATCAAGGTATTAATTTTTAAATGGGATGTTCTGTGTGAGGAAGATTTCTGCCAAAGTGTATCTTAAAGTCCTACTTAAGATGGAAATCTAAACAAGGTGCCAAAGGAAAAAAAAACAAAATAGAATTGTCAGCTAAATTTTACTAGACAAGATTATATAATGAAGATGGTAATATTACATTACAGTGGAGTTCTACTCTAAGAATTACTAATAAAACACTAAAACATTTATTAGGCTCAATTATGCATATCTGAAACCATTTTGTGGAGCTCTTCATTTAGCCATAGTTTTTAAATGAGTAAGATTGAACAGAGGCATTAACTCCTTGTCCACTTCCCAAGCCTTTATTCCACCATTGCTAAACTGAAGTTTTCTGTGCTTATTCTACAAGTCTCCTCTCAGAGGACAGATTCAGAGTTGGATATGGGCACCTCTCAGTCTGCACAAGGGCTTAGACGGCAACAGCAGTGCCAGCATGACACGCATGGGTTGTCCCCATGCTTTGTCTCGTGTACTGTTTGTCACAGGCTGTTTGTTCTGAGTCATTGTAGAGTTTAAGAAATTGGATGGCTGTTTAAAACTAATTTGAAATTTAATGGCCACCATGACAGAGATTAACCTAAAGCAACTGGTGTATTCTTGAGTATACAGAGGATCATATTTAGGAAGGGATTCAGTGTTTTGACAGAAGATAAATTTTTCCCCACACCTTGACAATTGCATCTTGCAGTTTAAGTCATAAGTTTGTCCTTGTTTTAATTATGATAAAGAATTTTCTTGTTGGTTCTTTTTTGAAGATCACTATGTACAATTAAGTCTAAAAATTCCTCAACAGTTTATAATTTGTAGCCATCTGTCAGTGGCCTGGTTATGCATAATGACTGTTTTCTGTTCTCAAGCATTAATACATTACTCTGAAGCCTCTTTCTCCTAAGCCATATAAGTCATTATAATTTACCCTACATCCATTATGCTTTAATTACCTTATCATCTGTGCAGATTATGGTTCAGTATTAAAAATAAAAGGGAGATTCACAATGTTTGTCAGAAGCAAGTGCCCTTTTCATACCTTCACCCGCTGTTTATGTTTGCTTCAAATTAGGCTGAGGTTCATAATTGGAAAAATGAAAGAAATTGTGTGGACTGAAAACCAATTTGGTGCACAGAAACACATGGCACAAAGAATGCTTTCTTATGAGACATTTTTAGGTTTTGCCTTTTAGTGTACCTGTAATTATTTATACTAATTATAACTAAAATATCTCTCTCTTACACGCACATGAGACTGGCAATTAGACATGACCTCCAAACACAGAAATTTGTAAGAAACAAGTTAGAATTAGAATGCTGCATCCAGGTCTGCGTTTGTCCTGGAGCAAAGGCAGTGCTGTCTCTCCACTGTGCAGCAGCACAGTTTCAATTTAGAGCAAAGGAATAGACCCTTCTGGTAATGTGCTATCTAGTTACATCATCAGAGGACATGTTTAAAACCTCCTTTCACTTCAATTTAAGCCAGATCCTTAGCTGGATAAATTGCCTTGTCTCTGAATCCAATGGCGCTATGTTTACGTACCAGCTGAAGGTCTTGATGCATTATGAACAACTGAAACTACCTGATTACCTGAAATGCAGGGTGGTGGCACCTCTGGGGTATGGAACAGAGACTCTTGTTGGTTGGGAACCCTTCTCTCTCACTTCTGGATGGCAGACTTCCCTGTTTCCTCATTCCCCTGTTCCTGCTCTTTACTCGGGAAGGCATCTCACCCTGAAGATTTAGGCTGTGTCCTTATTTGGTCAGAGTCAAGACCAACAGCATTTTAATAGAAGGTCCTAGCAAAATTCCTGCCAGGTAATTTTGAATCATGCATAGAAATATGCCCTAAAGACCTTAAAGACCTAGAAATAAAACACACACTTCTGAGACAATATTAGTATAGGAGATAATATAAAATCTGTTTGTTAATTGGAGGTCTCCAGGGCCAGATATGGAAAAGTCCCTGCCCCACATAGGGCAAATACAGCTTTATAAGTTTAGAAAATTAGCATAATTGACAAGAATTCCTAATTAGAAGCACAAGCAATGAGGTAATTCCCCCTGTTGGTTCCACCTCTTCTGGAACCCCCCCTTTCTTGCTACTAGCTGTACTAACTGTTCTTTGTTTATAAGAAAGTATCTCGAGAAGCTGGTTTTAACCTTGGCGCCTAGTGGAGGCAAGATAGGGGAGGAGCCTTTGGAATATGTTTTGTCTTTCTGCCTGTCAGGGTAGGAAAAGTACTGGAATTAGCTAGGAACTATATAACCATACAAAAGTAGTTTACAGTGCTATACAGTTTACATATACAGAATATGTATAAAGGAAATATAAAATGCAAAAATCATTTTGTCATCACTGCTGAGAAACACAGAAGACTCTGCAGAAGGATATTCTTTACTACTTTATTTAGGAAACTAAGTCAGTAAAAGTAACTAAGGTAACATAGATCAAACGATTTTTTTTCTTTTGGGCAGTGGCAGACAGTACCAAAATCATGGTGTGTTATTCAGGGTAATGCTCTATTTGTGTGGCCTCATCAGGAGTTTTCACTCAACTTTAGTTGATGGGGTACAGATGTGAAAGAAATGTGGTAATGTCAAGAAGTTAAATTATTCTTTTCCCTGCAAGAAATGGAAGCAGACTTTGACATCCCAAGTCCTACACTTGAGGGAATAGATGGGTGTTAACTTTAAAATCTTGCATGTTCCACATGCTGTTCACTTCATGCTATGACAGTAACTGCTTTAAAGTACATGCCCACTGTTTCATTGCTCACCGCATTGTTTACCATTCCAGTCTTGTATGTTTTGAAAGTTGTTGTTTTTTATTTTTTCTGTCACATGAGTTCTCATGCATTGTATGGGCTAGATGTATCTTGATGCACATGGGAGACAGGAAGGCCACAATCATATCATTTTAGACAGACAGATACCTTGTCAAACAAGGACATGGGGCACATTGTGGCAAAGGACTGAGGCAGGCCTGTGACATGAAGCTATTGACATCAATTTTGATTGCCAATAGAATATTTTGGAGAAGAGTAGGATTGCTTGTAGAGTTGTGAAAAATCCAACAGATGTCCATAATGGCATATTGCTGATAACATTCTTGGCTACAATGCTGTTACTCTCATAAAATAATAGATTTGTAAGTACTTCAAGGTCTGAGGACCATGGATGAAACAATTTGTTTCACTGTAATGATTGGAAAAGCTTCATAGTCAAAGAAATCATACTTGATAGCCTTTACTAGACAACCTAGAATGCTTCATATGATCATGTAAAATTGAGTTTTTCTTGTAAAGTTATATAGTCAGGAGAAGTATCATGTGCTAGCCAGTAGCTGGAGTTATGCACTAACTTCAGATCTGCTGTACTGCTAAGTGTCTGAGTTCTTCAGTTACAAAAAACCCACGAATGTATCTTTTTAATTAAAGATTGAAGTTTGTACATACTGTGGTAATAAGACATAAATACTCTTAAAATCAGGTATTCTCACCCCACTATTTGGGGTAATATGTATAGAGTAACCTGAGGTGCAGCAAAGGCAAATCCAAATTGGCACTGAAAGAGCCAGCTGGGATCTAGAAACCCTGTATCTCTTTCTTTGCACAATGCACATCCAAGCTGAGACTGCCTGTTGATTTTGATAAAGTGTCAGATGGCTTATTCTGTCTTCAGTTCTTGGTTGGATGTCCATATTTTATTTAAATTGTACCATATAGGATGAGAGCCTTTTTCTTCCTTGGTACAGGGATCTTTGTATCACCCTTCACAGATGGAAGCAAGTAAAATGTTTTTTTATGTCTATGCATTGAGTAGTGTTAGCTTGACTTGGATTACAAGGGAATATATTTCAATCTTTTTTAAAATGAAGAAAGATTTCCTGAAAGATGCTGCTAGTTTTATCCTGTCATATATATCTGACTTTGATTCATATCATTTTTAAGGTATTAATGAGGTACGACGATATGGGTGGTATTGAATATTAAAAAAAATTATATTTTTCCTTGGATTATATGTCTCTGTATTGGATATTGGATCTTGCAGGTATACTTTAGGTGAGGCACCTGTTACTAAGTGCTAGTTTGAAAGAAAGTAGACTTTAAGGAATACTATAATAAACAGTCCTAAAAATGCTGTGAGAGGCTGAGTAATGTACTGAAGAACAAACAGTTGTTGGAATCATAAACTTATAATTAATATAAATTACAATATTCCATGATAGTCCTAAAAGACCATTTCCTGAGGACAAATGAATAAAATTAGAATATATGTTTTTGACTAGTTTCTTCGCAAGATTAAAGAAATTAATTATAAAGAATGGAAACATATCTTTTATGAACCTGACTTACACATAGCTCTGTCTCTTCCTACAAAGATAAATAATCACAAAAACCCCTCCACAAACTTCCCTCTCAAAATCTTCACCAGTATCAAGAATTTGCCTCACCAATGACTTTGTGAGACTGAGTGCCCTAAACACTTTTGAAAACAGTATGCTGGAGATAATAAAAGAGTGACTCAGTGCTTTGGCACACTCCTGAAAATGTGAACAGTTGGGACCCCAGCTATCAGCAACAGATGGGGAGTGCTCAAGCTTTGAATGTTCAGTAGGAAACCACAGTAACTCTGTAAGCATGCCAAAGAAAACATCAAGTTGTAAGACACAATTATTAGATTTGTGGTCTTCTAGGCTCTTTAATCCTTACATTTGTTATTCAATGCTTTCCTTCATGTCAACCTGATGATTGGACCTTTGTGAACTTTTCTTATGAAAAGCAGTGGCAAAACCTCACACCAGAATGAGAAGTACCTCTCAATTTACTACATCCTTTAAGAATATCAACTTATGTTCTCTTGTTTGGAGATTGGCTGAGAACCTTTCATGTGGAAGTTGCAAAGTGTATGGACAGTTTATTACTGACAATATTAAAATCATTTTACACGGCTGGCAATACTTTTCTTACAGCACTGCTTATGAAAGTCCTCAGCAATTTCCTTTATAATTTACCCATGTCTATCAAGGTGTGTGCTGAACATCCCAGCTCTCTATTGGGCCACAAGAATGAGTAACAATGTGGAAAAAACTGCAGTGATTTTGATGTTCTACTGACATTCAGATTTCTATCACCATGCCAACCTAAGAGACTAAATACTGGGGCTACTGTCAGGGATGTTCGAGGCACATTTGACAGCCAGGCAGGTAGGGACCACGCTGTGCTCATGCTAGCAACTTGGATAAAGCATCAGCCAGGGAGGAGAAGCTGAAGTGACACTTCTGACACCTTTGGACAAGACTTGTGATTTGATGTTGCATATGGCTGTTATACGGAATCCTTATTTTCTCTTGGATAATCATTTTGCAGCACCCAGGGTAGGATTTTATGGGCACTATTCTGTTTTCTGTGTGTAGACCTTGCCCCTGAGCCATCAACCATTGAACCAACCATTTCAAGGCTTCGTTGGAGGTGTAACTACAAGCTCAACTTTTTCAAAACATAAACAGCTGTGACAGGTGCAGCTCACCCATGAAGTAGAGCCTTGCAGTGCTGCTTATTACAAGGCTACTCAAACTGTTTGGTGGTGTCCAGATGACTGCACGATAGCAGTTTTCACTATCAGAGCACACACTGTGTGTGAGTAGTCAACTGGAGATAAAAAAGGCAGGATTCTGCTCAGATTATTGGAAACCTAATCAATACAGGTAAGAAAGTTTAAAATGCAATTTATCTAACGAAATTGAGATGTCCAAGTGATTTGAACTAATCTTGAGTCACCACTGACTCTGCTGGCTAGATCTCCCTTGACCACAGCAGGAACTTGATCACCTTGTGTACCTGTAGACACTTGTGTACAAATTTGAAGGTAGCTGCTTTAGTCTGATGTCTAATCACACTTTACCTTTCTGGGTCATGTACTGTTAGAGTACAGAGAGTAGAACAGAGATTACCCTTTACCTAAAAAATAAAGGCTTTTAAGATAGAACTATTTTTCCTAAGCTTATTTTTCAGTTTCAGATTTAGAATATCCTGTGTCCTGTGAAATTCCATATGCTCTGCAAAGACATGTCCTTTAGTGGGCACTGTAAGAAGACCAAGCAAAAGTAGTATTTCTGACTAGTTGTTTAACTGTGTTTGTAATTTTTAACTTGAATTTGAAAATTGTGAATTTAAGCTTAACTATTTAGAGCAAGCAGTCATCCATTTCAACTTGTGAAATTAACATCAAAATAAGCCTGCATTTGAGAAGCAGATGTATATGTACAGCTAAGTCTATATCTTTCTATAATTAGGCATAGCTTCCAAACAACTAATCATAGGGGATTTTTTTTCCAACTGGTATTTTGGAAAAATATAGTAGACTGACTTGTCAAAATATAGAGAACAATAACTTCTCTATGAGTCTCATCGATTTGTTTGTTAAGTGCTCCAAGTGACAGGAATCTGTATGGACTCAGCTCCATACTCTACCATAACACACTGTGGTGAGCAGTCTAGAGATTGTGTTCCCCTTGTGATGGGCAGAGGGAGCACTACAAGCAGTGTCTGCCTCCCTGGCAGCTTGGTCCCACCCTGCAGAGACATGCGCAGAGAGATGAAATAGTTTTTCCCTTGAAGAGCATGTGATAAATAGTCATGACAGCAGTCAAAGGAAGGAAGGTATTTTTAACTTTTGCTCAGGCACACAGCTTGAGCAATCTTGTGCTAGATAATGGAGAAAATCTGTGGTGGAACAGGAAAATGACTTTTGATACCCTGAGTCACAGCTCAAGGCCTTGCCAAGAACATGCTTTCCCTTCAGGGAAAGTTTCCCTTTTTTTCCATAAGAATACTTGTCCTGTAAAAATAGGATGATGTCAGTTCCCTGTTGCTTTTTAATATTCCTGCTATTATGCTACTGCTGGTCAGACAAAGATTATCAAATAAATAAAGCCACCTCCACCTGTCAGTAATGTACTCTTTTATTAATCATACTGAAGGTAATTATTTTAAATGAAATCTGAGGTGGTGCATTTTTCTAGCTTTTTAGGTGTGGGGGAAAAAAATCCAGCATAGAAAATAAGCTAAGGATAAAAATGATCTGAAATCTATGTATTCCACAAGGAATGAGAAAAATAAGCAAGAACCTTGCCAGTTTGTTAATGAGGTTGTGGGAGGTAAAAAATATCAATAAAGAGTCCAAAAGAGCTTATCTAAGCAATGGTCTAATGAGCTCCTATTTCATAACATGAGATTTTTTCTTTTAAAGGGACATAGTCAAATAAATAATCTTAGGCACAATCTTGTTTTGAGGTCATTCTGAATTTGTGGAAATGTCCCTAGTTATGCAAGCAGTTATTTTGTTCCTAAAATATTTCACTTTAGGAGAAATTTGATAAGATAGTAACAGCTTATAGGCTGTTATGTCCTTATTTCCCCCCAGTTTTTGTGCAGGAGCCAAGAAGTCTTTCCATATGCTTCCCCCCCTCCTCCCCTCAATTACTCTTAATAATTTCCTTATGATGAAACCAAATCAATTGCTTGTAATCAACTGGGAATTAAATGCAAGTCAAATTTTAGTAATTTAAGTGGGTCACAGATCTCTTTCTGAAGTTTGACCAGTAAAGAAAGAGAGGGGCGTTTCATCCAGATCCAGTTAGGTCCCCAAACTTCCTTGTTTCAGACATATAATGATAAGATTGGTGATTATACTTTGATTTTCCTTTGTTTAAGGATTGCTACTGTGAAATCTACCTAGTGCCTTGAGCTGCAGTTCCACTTCTTTTCCCTAATCCTTTCCCTATCTTTACTTTTCCCTCTCCCTCTCTTCCTCTCTCCTTCCCTTTCTTTTCTTCCTCACCCTCTTTAGTTTAGCCAGTGCTTCCAAAGACCAGAATCCTATTTTACAACAAAGGGAGGGGGACAAAAAAATATAGAGAATATATAATTTCCATTTCGGTTCTGGCCTCTACAGGGGGATAAACAGGTATGATTATTCCTGAAATCAGCTGCCAGTACGTCCATATGCAGCTTTGTCTGCTTCCATCATCACTGCCTCATGGAAATCAGTGAGGTGCTGCTTGCACACTGCCCAGTCCACAGAGTATAAATGAACAGCAAAAATGGCTCAGCCTCTCTTGGGGAAGGTCAGTCCCGTGTTGAAAAGGAAGGAAGCAAGGAAGAACTTATTCTTGGGCTACCAGAAGTGAGAAGTTTCTGGAAAGGAAATAAGAAGCAAGAGCCTGGTAGGAACTCTGTCGTAGTTGACAGAGGAATAGTGCAAATGCAGTTACCAGATTTGTGGCAAGGCAGAATGGAAGGGGTCTGACCTGAACCTTACCTGGTCTCAGTAATATCTATAACCTGTGGGCCTAAAGGTGCTCCCAGAGGTGCTCAGAGTCCAGAGGGATGGCTGAGATGTGTTGTGAGTGAGAACATGAGTCCTGTTTACATGAGAGGATGTAATGCACATGGTTGGTGCCCTGTTCTTTCTTAACTGAGAAGCTGACCCAGAGAAGCAAATAGGAGGTGCAGATGGTTGCCTTGAGCTACCCTAACTGATCAGCAAAAACCTGCATAGCTTTTCTGGCAGGAATATACAGAACATACCAACTTGCAAGTGGTGGCAAATCAATAGGAATCCTATCACTGTCATTCATGTGTGAAATCTTAAATTTCATGGTACCTTAAGTCACAGTTGTGTGTCACATTAACCTATCTTTGAGAAAATTTCAATGAGTAAGAGGTGTCTTTAAATGGAAAAATCTATCTTATAGTTGGTCAGCTATTAATCTGAACAGACTTTAAGACTTTCAGACTTGTTGATTCATATATCAAAAGCAGGGCTGCAATGTAAAGGTTTATGGCTAAAGGCAAGGTAGGTTAATTACTAACCAATGAGCTGAATCCTAAGTACTCTGCAATGTGATTTAAGATTTAAGTTTTATATAATGGTGATTAATTAATGCACAGTGTGGATTAAGACCAGGTAAAGGAGGGAAAAAATGCTGGTTGAACAATAAAGATGATAATTTACTGTGGTTATATAGAAACGTTCTGTTCTGTTTTTCCTAAGTGCCCAATAAGTCCCTGAGAACCAGGGACTTTTTGTAAGTAAACATACCATTATTTCTACTGCCATTTGATGCATATGGCACATTTTCCAAGGAGTTTCAAGATAAGTCTCAGCCTATAAATATGAACTGTCTTCCTCATCCAGCTCTTAATTATAACAAATTTCTAACTGTAGCCTGTTAACTTATATATGTGTCTTTAGATTTCAAGGTCTTTCTTACAGAAGTATGTTACATTTGCCCCAGATTCTGCCCAATGATCTCTAGATAAAATTAAGTGTATTCTTAGTGGAAATAAATTCTCATTTTCTGTTGTGGTGTGTGACTCTCTCCAGTCCCAGGGCACACAGCGGCCAGGGGTGCGACACCTTCCCCCTGGGGAGCTCTCACCTCCCCACCCAGGGACTCCGATGTTCTCGGCAGTGTCTATTTCGGAAGCAGAGATGGAGTGGAGGCGAGACGGGTCTTGGGTAAACTAAGGAGATTTATTACAGGTGTAACTGAAGCATAACAACTAAAAGCTGGACCCCAAAGACGGGGAGCACATGTCCCGCCGTGGGTTTTATAGACGGGGCGATACAAAGCAAACAACCAATGAGAATGCACTCAGGGAGGAGTCTAGGGCAGGGAATACAGAACTAGATCCAATGGGAATAGCAGAAGCAATGTAATGATATGAAACAGCAAATGATGTATCGAGTTAGGGAAGATTGGCAAGGAAAGTTCTAGAAACAGAGGCAGGGACACAGAGAAACGACACATAACAGCATGTATAATTTAAATCATAACACACAAATGAAATATAAAGCTAGCTTGAAAACTTAAAGCGGAAAAATTTTCAGACCAAGAAGGGATTTTACTGCTGGTAATGTCTTTTAAGTAACTTTGTTTTACTCCATGAGCTTTCAACCAAAGTGTCCTTCCTCTGCTCAGATGAAGTTATGGGAAATATAAAATGGTTGTAAACTCTGATGTTTGGCATTCATTTTTACCAGACTAATTGATTCATGATATAAATTCCCTTCCCTTCCCTTCCCTTCCCTTCCCTTCCCTTCCCTTCCCTTCCCTTCCCTTCCCTTCCCTTCCCTTCCCTTCCCTTCCCTTCCCTTCCCTTCCCTTCCCTTCCCTTCCCTTCCCTTCCCTTCCCTTCCCTTCCCTTCCCTTCCCTTCCCTTCCCTTCCCTTCCCTTCCCTTCCCTTCCCTTCCCTTCCCTTCCCTTCCCTTCCCTTCCCTTCCCTTCCCTTCCCTTCCCTTCCCTTCCCTTCCCTTCCCTTCCCTTCCCTTCCCTTCCCTTCCCTTCCCTTCCCTTCCCTTCCCTTCCCTTCCCTTCCCTTCCCTTCCCTTCCCTTCCCTTCCCTTCCCTTCCCTTCCCTTCCCTTCCCTTCCCTTCCCTTCCCTTCCCTTCCCTTCCCTTCCCTTCCCTTCCCTTCCCTTCCCTTCCCTTCCCTTCCCTTCCCTTCCCTTCCCTTCCCTTCCCTTCCCTTCTGTAGGTCTGAACAGAAGCAAAGCAGGAGCAAGGAGAGGGAAAGCCACCCCAGCCTGCAGAGACATTAGGTCATGTTTTGTGATGCTGTGCTGCAGCCTGCTTGTGTTAGCAGAGAAGAAACTGACCCTTAAAGACTGTATTTTCTATTAAAATAATTTTAAAATTACCCTCTGTTCTTCAACAACACTTTATAAGTACCATGTTTGTTCCTATTATTCTACTTTTTAATATCCTTGGGGTTTTTTTCAAAACAAATGCTGACTCTAACCTGGATTCCTTATCTTGACAGCATCTGCATCAGACCACTGCCTATTGTGAGGCCAGGCTAGTGGAACTGTAGGAACAGCACAATCAGAGGTCATTAACCCAGCAGGAAAATAATTTGCCTCATTGGCTATGGGTGAGAATAAATTGGTGAGATAGTGAGCACAGATTGTCCCTTGTGAGTGGCTGAAGCCACCCATTTCTAAAGAATTGCCAGCAGGTTGGAGGCAGTCATTTAAAAAAAATGATTGATTGACACAGCTTTAATTTATCGAAACAACAAATTATCATTTCAGTGTATGCCATAAGGAAGGTGTTTTCTAGCACAGCTTTGGATTCAATGCCTACATTGTGATTTTTATTCTTATGAAGGCAATATCCATAAACATTGATGGAACATATCTGGTGATTTGAAAGCAATAACTGCAATCTTGGGTGAAAATTTGCACCTTTTAGTGCTGCTGAAATCTTGAGTAGCCATCAATAAATCAATGCAAAAAATGCCCTAAATTGCTGTAGATATCTATAACTATTTCTTTCTGACTGCAGTCTAATCTATATTGAGACTATAAATAATGGCTTTTATGCTCTATGTGAGAACCTCTCTTTTCTGAATTCAAGAAATATGATATACAAATACAAGTTAGATGAAGTAAGGCTGTAACTCACACTCTGTGCAGGGTTGCTTTATATTGAACAGTCATTGAAGTCCTGGCCATTTAAATTCAAAGTGAATAAAGATGAAGTGCACACCATTTTCCTAGGGATGCCATTCCCCAGCCAAATAGATGTCAGTGTCAGAGATATTGGCTGATTCCTTGATTTTTTGCCACCTAATTGGATTCTATGTCTCCTAATTATACAGACTTTTACTATTCTAAAGGATTAATCTTCTTTTAAGGAATGTGTACGGGCATTATTAGCAATTTTTTTTTTTTTAATAAGCTATTCTGTGCTGGGTTGAAGGGGTTGTTCTGCTCAGTCTATAAAGATTGACCAATTAAAAATGTCATGCCAAATATCTGCAATATTTAAGGAAGGAATTCACAGCGTTGACTGTAGCTGTAGAATGTCTCACAAACTTCAAAAAAGAAAAAAATATAAATTCCAGATTATTAGGGAACTTTGTCACTCTTAATCACTCTTAATCTCATTTTCAGTCCTCAGCGCTTCAGAGCTGAAATCCTATGCAGTTTTGTCTGGGAACTATTTGATTTCTATGTTTAGAGCAGGCTCAGGGGGCCCACACTGGGGACCCTTCTTATATCTTTATGTGAATTCACAGCCCATGATGTCTCCTGAAGCCCACTGCTTTTTTCTTATGACATCTTGGTTTGTCTTGAATATTAATTTTCCTATTAGAGGTTGCATTCAGCCTACCTGGTAGAGTGTGAGCCTGGAGAGGTCATGGTTAGTTCCATATGGCTTGGCCACAGCTTGAAACACCACACAGTGCCCCAAAACTGCAGCCAGATGGAGCAGTGTGATCCTTAGATGTGTCCAAGAAAGGGTGGGAGCTGACAGAGACAAGAGATACCTGTTCATTCACCTGAGGAGCTGCATGAGGACACATCTGAGGAGGCACAGAAGGAGAGGTGCAGAAGGGGACACCTGTGAGGGCACAGCTGGAGTTTCACTCTTGGAAAGGAGTGCTCTGTGATGAGCAAGGGTGGTTCTGAGGGAACTGTGGCCATGGGTGGCCCATGCCAGAGCAGGGACATTCCTGAGGGGGTCCAGTCATGGGTGAGCTCTGGATGAGCAGAGGGGCAGTCAGAAGACAATGAGTAAGAAGAAAGGAGGGGCACAGAGAAGCCATTACATCCAGACTCCAACCTCCTGCTCCATCCATCCCCTCAACCCTGGGCTTAGGAGGGCCAGAGTGCAAACATACTGAAAATAAGGGAGCAGGGATGAATAAGGGTGGAGGAGTACATTGTCTTTTATTTATTTATCTGTGTCTCTGAATCACTAGATAAAAGTTTATGTACGTTGTCTCTAAAGTAAACTAGGTACAATTTTGTGAGCTGAGATTGTTTCCCTGTTTTGGTAAGGCCCAGCAGCGCAGGGGCTCAGCCTTGCCGTGGCCTGGACTGGGTGTTGCTGGTTTAAACTCTGAGCTGGTGCTGGTGGCTGCTGTCCCCCTGCTCCAGCTTCATCTCTGGGTGGCCCCTCCCCAGTTACTGCCTGGCAAACCATTGCCCTTTGTGTGGGGGGGACTGGGGGGCCTGGGGGCGAGTGCCCAGCGGCAGCTGGCGGTCTGGGAGCAGGAAAACAAGCAAACCCAGGATTAAGGGGAAAAAAACCCCACCACAAGCACCATGCCCCTCCCCTGAACATGGCAGGGTGCTGGTGGTTGGTCATAATGTCTCCTGCCTCTGCTGCTTAAGGGGCAGGAAGCTGTCAGGCTGCATTCAGCAAACTAAGTTGGAAGGACAAGCATGATACCCATCCAGGAAAAGGGGTCTGTATTTGTAGGCTTTCCTGTGTAACGATTTTAAACGTATTAAATGGGCATTTTTAAAGTCAATTTGGACAATAAGTGTTGCTATTTCTGAAACTGGGCTAATGGTAACTACTATGTTTTTATTTGACTGTTAAAGCACTTACCAACTTAGCAGTACATTTTTAACTCCTCAAATATAGTTTTTTTTGCTTTCACTCTTTAAATTTTTGAGAATAGCGAAGGAGGGCTGATTATAGACAGACTTCCTGCTAGCATATTTTTCAGGTGGGGCTCTGAGGAACAGAGGTCTGCTTTTTCAGCCCTCATGTCTCCTGCAAGTCTGGGCTTTAATGGCAGGATTGTCCTTTGTCGCTTTGTTTCATGGAACCTTGTCCAGAGAGTGCAGTGCCACTTCTTTAAACTGCCAATAAAAGGATGTCCCCATGGATATGCAGGACTGGAAATGACCTCACAGAATTATCCAGCATAATCTTCTCTTCTCAAGCAGCAAAAAGATTCATTTATAGATGAATATCAGAGGCATCAGGAGCTTTGAAAGACAGCATTTCTACAACTTTCCTATGTGGCATTTCATTCTCTGTGTCCATTAAAGAGTTTATCATAACAGTCAGGATATTTTTTGCCTTTGAAATATATTTTTTAATATATTTGTCCAGGTTTTCTGGACTGTGGGCAGCTCTGACAAAGCAGTAGTGCACTAGCTGCAGTATAGATCAGTTGCCAAATTCCAAACAACTTGAAAATGTTGGCACAGGACTATGTGACAATGGATTCGCAGTTCACTACTGCTGCCCAAACAAAAATGCATTTAGCTACACTCTAGTTTACCAGTGCAGGTTTCTAATTTACCTGTGCAGATTTCAAACCTAGAATCCACTGACCATCTCTGCCTCTCCAGCTTGGTTTCCTACCTGGCCTGCTCCTTAGATGAGTATTTAAATTGAGATCCTATCCATATATTTCTTACTGTCCCTGTTTCCTTTTATCACACTTCCCATTTCCCTTTCTTTCACTCACTTAAACCTCCCTCTGACTTCTGTAGCTACATCTGCTTTCTCACCCTGCCCTTGCAGCTAAGCCTGAAGTGCCTTGTCTCACACCTACTGCTTTTGGTGCCCGAGCTGCTGCTGCTGAGCATTGCTTTGGAGTGGCCCATGTAGCACTGCTGTTTGTATTTAGGCTGTGGGAACAATCGATCTAGGTAATATTTCTTCAGCCTTCTTAGAAGAATGTGTCTCAAGACAGTTTCTAAGTCCTTGCTAAGGCAAGATACATTATATCTGCTGCTTCCCTTTAATCCATTATGCCAATTATATTGGCAGACAAGGATATTAGATAGGTTTGAAATCATCAGTTCTTAAGACACTCAAGTGAGCTGTCTTTTATCATCTAACTGTCTTCTGCTGCTTTTGAATTGATTGTTTAAGAGTTTGTTCCAGAATCTTTCTGGGAATTGAAGTCAAGTGCTCTGTAATTCTCTGGATCCTTCCCTTACCCCCTCTGCCCACACACCCCACACCTTCCCATTTTCAAAGATTCCCATTTCTAGTCCTTTGGGACTTCTGTGGCTAAAACTAGGTAGACTTCTGAAAATGTTCTTAAACCCAAAGGGATGAAAATGGTTTGTCTAATTCCTCTTCCCTAGTGCTTGTGGTAGATATCGTAAGACCCTGCTGAATTGAATATATTTATTTACTAAATATTGAACCTCTTTTTTTGGCTTACTTTCCTGCTGGTTGTTAAATTTTATTTTATTAAGCCTCAACAAACTAACTTTGGGAGGAGTAAAGCTCAGAATATAAACATTTTCTGCATCACTTTTTATTTTTCTTTTTTCCTGGTCCTTTAACTTTTTTAGAGCAAGGGAATTCCTTTAATATCTGTTGAAATGTATTTTTCTCATAGAAGAAATAAATCCTGTTTGACAGACTGTAATCTTCTTCATCCTTCCTCCTTCTTACATACTTAAATCTAAACAGAGAAACAGACCCTTAGAGATGCCTAAGACCTTATTTTTGAATGAGGCAAGTGTCTGAATGTCTGGATTAAGAGAGATAATTATACAAACATGGCGAAAAAATACTGTGTTGAGATTAGAAGCAGCATTGTCTGTTAGCATAATCACTGGCTTCACGCCTTTTTAACACTGACTTTGGATCTTCTCTGTGATTAGATTGCTTCCATCTTTGTACCTTTCAAACTAGCATCTGTCATAAGCATAAAATCCATGTACATACTTTGATGAGTTCAGTCATACACCTGGGGGAGGGCTGAAATAGTACCAAAAATAGTCTTTCAAGTGGAGAGTAAAAGCGCCTTGTATGAGTCAGAAAATATTTCTGTAGGAACTACTATTCTTTTGAAATATCAATTTATATTTATGTAGCACTTTCCACTGAAAGAACTCCATATTTTTGGAAGTGCTGGCTGACTCTGCTGTGGTGAATCCTAAGAACTAGGAGGGAAACACCTAAAGTTTAGATCAGGATAATCAAGAAAAGAACATAAATCACTTACCTAATATTACACAGCCTCTGATGGACCAAGATTAAAAACCAGGTTCCTAGCTCACAGTTCTTTGTCTTGTTAGCCTTTTCCAAAATAAATAACTGCTTATAGTTAAATTACCTTTTTTGAAATAGAGTTAACTGCTTTGATGTCATTGTATTAGGAAACGAAATAATAATAATAATAAAAAAAGCCCCCAAAATCTCTTTAGTACCCATCTGTTGCAGCTTCCTTTCAAGGATCTGGTCTACAGAGAAGCTTCACTGGGCATGTAAGATTCCTTTCTTTTAATTAGAATATTAATATTCTCACTGTTTTCTTAGCTTCTAAGGCTAATGTTAATTCATCCCCTTCCAGTCACTTGGCAAAGAATGTGACGACAGTATCAGGATGAGGTTCATTATGCAGGGCTTTCCAAGTGACAAAACATAAGGCTGTGTTGTTATACCTGTCAAATTTTTTTTTGTATAACAGTACTCACATTATCTCTGTACCACAGCAGGATTCATTTGCTTTGCTCCTTCACTCCCCTGAGCACCGTTTTCCTGTATTTTGAACTGAAGCAAATTATGTCATGAAAGTGTGTTTAAAATGATTGCAATAGAACAAAAAGTATACCTTTCCTAACAACAACAACAACAACAACAATAATAAAAGCCCTACCAATAAGCATGTTGCTTAGCAACATGACTCGTGGATCTGAAGGGACTACAGGAGTCCATCGGAATTGACAAGGGATCTGCAGATGAGTGATGGAGCCACCGTAGCCGGCAGCTTTGGGAAGCAGCTGGAAAGAAAGGATGACAAAACCCCAAAATTACTAATAGGAGAGGGTGTAATGAAATTCACAATGAGATGGATAGTGTAATACAACAAAAGAAAAGAAATAGCAGAATGTAAGGGAAAAAAGTGAAGGGAAAAAACAAGATAGAATAAAAAGAATATTAGGACTCCATTCAAGCAATTTCTCTGGCCAGAAAATATGGTTAATGTTCATCCCTAAACAATTACAAGAAATAATTCCATGTGATAAGTGTGAAGTGACATGAGTAGCAAGATTTGGGTATGTGCATTTGCACAACCCAAAGTGCAGTGATCCCTTCACTTGTTCACTCACACTTAGTGACCTGAATCCCAGCTCCACTGCTTGGGATGGGAACAGCATAGCAGGAGTATGACAGTGCAGGGACTGTTCCTCCATGCTCTGTAAATTTGGTATGCTTGAATATTCATACCATTTGAATAAACATGAAAACAGAGGCCATATCAGTCATTGTCAGTTGTGTGCACCTTTTGGATCACAAGTCAGTCATCACATGCCTTAAACTGATACATGGCTACCAGATTTTCAGCTCCAGTTTAGATGTATTCAGCCACCAAGTGTGTCTGAGCTGAGCCAGGTGTGTGTTAGAGCAGGTGTGGGAGTAAAAAGCATGGTTTCACTCCCCAGCATTTGAACTGGCTTGTGCTATGTCTCTCACAGGATCCAGTATTCCCTTTTCACAGTCCTTTGTGGTTTATACTCAGACTTTCTCTGTATGAAAGTGTGCACATTGATAACTGTTAATATACTTTACATTTCTTTTAGTACTTCTTACCTGAGGGCTTTCAAAATGCTTTAGAGTTTTAATAAAAAGGAATATGCATTGGGCCCAAATTCTGCTTACTCTAATGTCAATTCATAACTGTGTGTACTTTAATGGTGGGGCCAGATTTACACCACTGCCTCTGAATACAGGATGTAAGCTGCTCTGCCTGCACCAATGGCTTTGCATGTGCAAGAAGACAACTCATAGCAATGGCTCCTCTCTTTTCCTCTGAAAGATTATCACCTCAGGAGTACAATGTGGCAACTCTAACAAAAGCAGGGTAGCTGTTCAAACTGCACTAATAATCTTCTGGGGAACGACCAAAAAAACTGTATGATGGGTTGTATGACTTCATTAAGTGTACAAATTATGTATTTGATTTCAGATGATTAGTTATAGCAATCCATTTTGTAGTACAAGGTAGAGACATTTTAAATCACATTTTTTATAATTTCTAAAACTGAAATTGATATAGTGTTTTGACACGATTCATTATTTAGGTACTGATATATAAATAGATTTTTTTTTCCTATTTCAGAGAGAATACCAAGTGTCTTTACATTCACATGTTCTTAGCTACTGCATAAATATGTGAAAGTGAAAAAAAAGGGACTTTCCATTCAAAGCCACTAAATACCTCTAGTCAATACCGTGTTCCATTTAGTTATCTCAGTGAGCATGGGACTTAGCAGTGCTTTCTAAAGATTTTTTTGAAATATGAACTGATATTATTGAATACTTTCCACATTGAATGTAATGAAGATGCATGCAGTACCAGTCTTGAGAAACAGGAAGAGAAGATAATCTTATCAATTTGCTATTCTGGTTAATCAAACTTAGATCTGTTAAACAGTGGATCCCTTACCAGTGTTTCTTTTCTCTTTTGTGGCATGTTGGGTATAATATTTGAATGTCATAGCCCATTTATTTCCTCCTCTGAGTATTCTCTCCTGGCGGGCTTTGGTCATGATGTTTCTGCCTGTGGTTGAAGCTTTCAGCTGTGCCTGGGTGGCTGGAAGCCTATGGGCTGAGGTCAGCAGGCCTTCTAAAACCATCCTTTTTTTTTTTTTTTTTGACATCCTATGTCACTTTTGCTGTGTGTGGTAATACAATGTATTTGACATCAGTATTCAGGAATTTCTCATATGTGCAGAGCACTGTGTATTAAGTAATGCATGTCATCAGTGTTGGGCCTAGAGACTTCTCCTAAGGCTAAGTCAAGTTCAGTATGCTGATCCCTGCTTGCCTTTCTTGTTCTGAGCTCAGAGTTTGTAAGGTTATGTCAGCATTGCATAGCAGAACTCAGGGCTGTGGTTCCACAGCTTGCACCAAAGCAGCTAGCAGAGGGTGGAACAGATGTGGCAATAGGGCAGCATGTCCAAGATGACAGATTCAGGACACCAGCAGAGGTGCTTATAGTGGCATGGATGCATATGAGCTCCTGCAGAGAGAGACTTCACTGCTTTGCTCAAATGGGCATAGTCTAAACTGTCTCCTGCCACTCTGGAAAGACCAACTTCTTAGTACCCTTACTCAGGTACAAGTGAACGCAGTAACACATCTGTTCTGTGGGTGAAGGTTTCTTAGAGGTTTCTTTGAACAAAATCTGTTAGGAACAAGGATCACCTTTGTATCAACTGCTTTAATATGTCAGTTTTCCAGAGAAAGTATATGACATATATATTTTTCTCAACAAAACAACTTCCAAAATCTGGCAGTCTGGGAATCTGTGTTTCCTGTCTCCCTCTTCAGAAAAATCAAGGGAGTAGAAGCTTCAGCCTTAACCAATGTTACTTTTGTCACCCTGTGTATTGGTGGCAGGTTCTAAATTCTGGGATAGCAGGAATGGGATAGGCACTTCGGTGGCACCAACGACTGCTGCTTGCAGGCAGCTCGCCTGGCTGGTTCCTGCTTGTGTATGCAGCTTCTGGGCTTGGTTTCACTACTGGTATCATTGAGATTGATGATGTACTGTGGGATAACTTCTGTTCCCTTACTTAAAAACAGCTTGTGTGACATAATGTCTATGGTCATTTTACCTAGCACTTAACCAGTTTTTAAAGGGTGGCAGCTGTCATCTCATGCTAGCTAAAATGGTTTATTTCAGAGTTTACTGCATTTCTGGTCAGATTTGAAGAGATGAGGGAATAGAATGTCCTTCCTTTTTCTGGTCCTCTATTTTCATTCCCCTTGCCATGCCAATTTGAGCACTGAATACAGTGCCCTTCTCTTCAAGTGCCAGTCTAAATCTGCTGCAGCCTAGGGTTGCTACATGTGTTGGTCTGACACTCTCTACCTCTTCGGGCTGTGTCAGTGCCAAGAACTGTCATCTCTGCCTGTTGCATACACTGAGTTTGTTTCTCAAAAGTGTTTAAGATAAATAAATGAAAGAATTTATGTAGGTGTTTTCTTGGTTTTTTATTTGGTTGCTGGGGTTTTTTTTTAAACTCAGCTGTCGCCTCCTTGTTAGAAATGTTCTGTTCTTGGTCTTGAGGGAGCTCTTAAATCCAGATATGGTGGGTGGCCCAGATGGTGCCTCAGCTGAAAAGGAGGTCTTGAATAGAGTGGAGTATAATACTCAGCAGTGTACAGACCACTGCTGTGTCTCTCAGGCGTTAAAGGGTACAATGTATTAGCCACCTCAGAACAAATTAGTAAATGAACAGAATTGCTGAGGAGAGGGCAGAGAGTCCATAATTGGCATCAACTGTGTTATCAGGACATGCTTCAGATAACAGTTTTAAAAAGACATATGAGAAAATGACCTACTTAAAAAAGACATGAAAAAAATCCAAAACCAGGCTTGTGCTGATTTCTGGTGGTTATTCAAGTGGAAATTTAAAAACCCCTTAGTGTTTTCTGAACAGAATGAAAATACAGCTTTTCTGACCTGTACTCCATCAGCCAATAAAAGTGACTTTTAACTTAAAAACTTCACGTGAGTTACTGCCAGACCTCCAGTAGCTACTGCAGTTGCCAAAAGGGGCATTTACAATGCTGGTGTCTTACTTATCCCTATGAATCCCCCTGAGATGAAGACAGCACTCCACATAACCCTAGTCTTTATTGGAAAATACATTTATAGATATAAAGTTTTATGCAGTAATTCCGTTTTGTCCCCACTGTGACACTCAGCCTCTCCTTGTCATATCAATCTCCTGTAGGAGAAGATAGAGATGTTTCTCTGCTGCCTTCTGTACTCAGAGAAATGTTGTATCTATTACCAGAGCTTCTGATAACCCAAAAGCCAAACTGAAAGGAATTTTTCTGTCCAAGAAATGGCAGTGGTATCCCAATAGCTTCAAATGATTGAACCGAATTTCTCATGAAATATAACTCTTATTTTTTTTACAGTCCATCAATTTCCTAAACTTTCTAAGCTTTCTTAGATTAAGTACCATTTATCAAAAAACCTGATAAGAATTCTTTAATACATTGTGAAACAGGTAGATTAGGGTTTTCCACTCTGGGTTAAAAGTGGAGAGACACAATTAAATGATCTTGTATTTTTACATTACTTTCAGATTATAGTGGATAACATTTTCATCAGCCAGTGTACAACTATCATAATACTTACACGGGAGCACATATGAGCAGAGCAAGTACAGCTCTGTGCACCTTTCACCCCTCTAATTGTCAATTTGTTGATGAAAGCATCTTCAGTGAAAATGAGGAGGATATTCTTAATATGACAGTGAACCTGGATGAAAACTTAGCTATGTAGTCTGGAATTTTCCCCATTTTCATTTGAAAGCTAGTGATGTCAAGGACTGAAAACTCTCAGGTTTTTAAATGTTTCTTTATTCCCAGTTTTATGTGGCAGATAACACTTGATGCAGTTTCCAAAGGAGCTGCTTACAGAGCTGGTATCTGGTATATGAAAATCCTGTGGGCTGGTTTATGATGAAAGCTGCATTGTCAGCTGTGGGCAGCATTCCTGACTGGACTTCCAGAGTTTGCACCCTGTACTTGCAGCACTCAACACAACCAGAAATCCCTCTAGCCTTGCATCGTGCTGTCATCAGCTGGGACATGGACACCAGGGAACGCTGGGGGCTGGGCATGGAAGTGACAGTGAAACTTGAGACTGAGCTGTGAGACTGGACTGGGAAACCAAGTGGAACTGGAGTAAAAAGGAGAAATATGAGGAAAAATGTTACTTCAGGTGGAAGCTGCTTGTGAAGGAAGAGCTAATTGGCTTCTCCTATATTGTGGAACAAGGTGGTAGCAAGGCTACCTGGCCCACAAGAAGCTATGCCAGAAAAGTTCTAACAATTTATGGGTATGAAGTATGGATGGACTCCTAGGATCAATGCCTATTACATTTACTAGTACAGACAAAATCTAAAATTATGCTAACTGGCTACTGTAATCTGTTGTCCACTTCAGGCTGCATGTGTTTTTTGCATTACATAATAGTTTTCCTCTTGACTTATATGACAGAAAAAGCATCATAAAGAAAGATTAAAAAAATGTTAGAAGAGTATTTTCAAGGCTACAAAATTAACCTTTCAAAAATTTGGAAGTATCAAAATACCTCTGATGGATATTGTCCTGTTTATTGTCCTGTCACCCTAGGACAGATATACACTAGGATAACCTTCAGCCACATAATTGCACACTGCTTTTCCCAGGACATTTTCGTCACTTAGTGGATACAGCAGATATCTTGGTTTTTTTAATCATGATATCTCTTAGTAAAGAGCTTCTATTACACACCAGGTACATGAGGCTGACCATCATGAAAACATCAGAGGATGTTATTTTGTTAACTTGTGTAGGGAAAACTATGAAAAATCAAACAGAGAAAGAGGTTATATATTAAGGGAAGAAAGAGCAATCAGAGTTATACTGAGTATATTCATAAGGATGTGGTAGACACTGCTGTAGTCCGTGTGGCTTTCCACTGGGTCAGACAGTAGCTGGAAGCAGCAAGCCCAGCTGGGTGCAGGAGTGTTCACTGGACAGTAAACCCAAAGTAGCTGTAGTTTGGTATCAGCACAGGCTTACAAGGGTACTGTGAATGTGGGGGTGGTTGTAGCTGTCCCTGTACAAACATTGACAATGCTCTGGGGGAAGCTGTCAGCATGGGCTTGTCAATTCAGCAGCACAGCCATGCTCTGCTTGTTCTCCCCTTTGTTTTTCCCTCTGTCTTAGTTTGAAAGACAGAGGGGTCTTCTAGGGAAGGCAAAAGTCTCCCTTGGAATGGAGAATGTAAACCCTTTCACTCTGAATGATTCTAATTTAGAAATTAAGGAACTCTCAGGCAAGGATATGAGGGGTAGGAGTAACAGTTCTTTACTAGTATATGTAACAAGGCAAACAAAACAACAACTACAGCATTAACAACAAAACAGGACCAGGAACCTTGTGATGGAGACAGAAAGGGATGGAGGAGAGGCTTTGCTTCACAAAACCCTGGGGCAATTGATCCCGGTGCCCCTGCAGGACTCTGAAGAGCACCAAGCTGGAACAGCAGGAATCAGCAGCAATCCCGGGCTGGTGGATGAGATGTACCAGAGGCTGGTGGCAGCTGGAGCTCCGGGATGTCCTAGCAGGGCAGGAGGTGCAGGACTACAGTGCAGCAAAGACCCGGGGCAGGGCCGGAGAAGCGGCAGAGATGGGACAGCAGCAGCCTGGCTCCAGCAGGGCAGGAAAAGGCGACCTCAGGATTCCTAGGCACACAAGCAGAGGGTGGTAGGTCCCTAGGACTGGACTTTGGTGATGACAGTGAATTCTCCCCACAGCAATCAACAGCTTGGCCATCCTCCTTTGGATGCTGAGCCTGAGAACCCAGCTGTCCCCAGCCCTGTCCCTTAGCTGTCCCCAAAACTCTCAGTATCTCCCCCAGAGAGAAACTCCCAGAGACCAAAGGAGGTGTAGCCAGGTGCTACACTCCTCTCCACTTTCTTTTGTTTTTTGCTTAAGTACCTATAGGTACCCAGTAGTTAGTTTCCTAGCAACTTATGGGAAAAAATTCTGTAAGTAAAAAAGAAACAAATCTAACCTCCAACACCCTCCTTGTTGCTGGGGTACTAATAGGATGGAGTTGTGTGGCCTGTGAAGACTCAGGCTGTGTTGCCTTAGTCTACTATGAAGAAGTTATAGTTGACGCAGAGGTTTTTATTTCTACATTATTTTTTCTTTGTGAATGTTACTATTATTCTGTATTCATTATGCTATGAACATATTTTATTATTATTCACAGAATCACAGAATCAACTATGCTGGAAAAGACCTTTGAGATCATCGAGTCTTACCTATGGCTGAACATCAGCTTGTCAATGAGACCATGGCACTGGGTGCACATCCAGTCTATCCTTAAACACCTCCACAGATGGTGACCTGACCTCTTCCCTGGGTACACTTTTCCAATGCCCAATCAGTCATCTTTTCTGCGAAGAACTTCTTCCTTATGTCTAAACTAAACTTCTCCTGTGGCAGTTTAAGATTGTGTCCTCTTGTCCTGTCACTGGTGGCCTGGGAGAAGAGACTGACCCCCACCTGGCTGGAGCCTCCTTTCAGTTGTAGAGAGGGATGAGATCTCCTGAGTCTCCTTTTTTCCAGGCTGAGCAATCCCACCTCCCTCAGATGCTCCTCATAGGACTTATATTTCAAACCCTTCACCAGCCTTGTTGCTCTTCTCTGGACACACTCCAGCATCTCAACACCCTTCCTAAACTGAGAGGCCCAGACCTGGACACAGCACGTAAGGTGCGACCTTGCCAGGGCTGGGAAGATTCCCTGCCCTGGTCCTGCTGGCCACACTATTGCTGACACAGGCCAGGATGCCACAGCCCTTCTTGGCCACCTGGGCACACTCTGGCTCATGTCCAGTTGTCTGTCCATCAGTACCCCCATGTTCCTTTCTGCCTGACCACTGTCCAGTCACTGTGTCCCCAGCCTGTGGTACTGCAGGGGTTTGGCCAAAGTGCAGGAGCTGACACTTGGTCCTGCTGAACCTCTTATCTTTGGATTGGGCCCATCAATCCAGCCTGTCCAGGTCCCCCTGCAGAGCCCTCTACCCTCCTGCAGAACACTCTCTCCCAACTTACTGTCATCTGCAAATTTGCTAATGGTAGACTCAATCCCCTCACCCAGGTCACCAAAAAAGATATTAAACAGGACTGGGGGCAACCCTCATCCTTGGGGAACACAGTGACTGTCTGCCAAGTTAAAGAAGAGCCTCTATTTCTACTATTTTTCCTCAGGGGGTTCCAAATGACAGTTACTTATAGACAGAAGTACTGTCACCTCCTGTTTCTTGGGCTGTACCAGCATTCAAGGATCATCTAGGAAATGGTCCTTGTCCGTGACAGTATGGACATTTGTTCAAATTGCCAGTGGCTAATTCACCGGTACATGCTCTTAAATCTATTGGATTTTGCTCACTCTTTTACCTGCACTCTGGTCTCCAATTTAATTAATTACTGACTAGTCCTAGCAGTATCTTTTACCCTATTAAATTAATCACTTGCTCTTTCTTCAAAGCTCAGCTGGCTTTCTATAGAAATAAATAGTTACTTAATTTAATCTGAGCCCTTTTACAGTGCTTATCACATTCAATCTCTCTACCAGACTATCTGTGAAGTTGACCTGGCTTCTCAGAAAAGATTTCGTCTTTCCTTGTAAGTGATTTCTTGAGTGATGCCCCATTTTCAAGGAGACAGCATAATTCTCTAATGGCTCTTTAAGAAATTAGCCCTCTTCTTATGGAAGGGTTGAAGAAGTCTGGGCAGCAGCTTCCTTATCTGGCACACTTCCATTCCCTGCAAATGGTAGTTCTAAGCACTGATTCCACTACTTTGATGACTGCAGTCTTGACCTTTTTATGAACTTTTCTTCCATCTCCTGGAAAGTGTGTTTGAAAATTGTTTCAATTTATGGTGCCTTGCTTGACTGTGCAAGGTTTTTTCCGACAAACATAGAGGCCAATTAAGTACAGTGAGGGTCCTTTATTTGTCCTTCAGATTTCCATAAGAGATTGCAGTTTTGAAACAGAAATGGTTTTGAAAGAATATAACAGCTTAGAATTATCAGGTACTAATTTTTACTATACTTCTGAAAGAATGTGAGAAATGGTCTCTCTTCCTGAAAAGCGTTTAGTCCTTAGCACCCAGTTACCATAACCAGCCTTCAGTAAGAACAGTCCTTTAAACATCATTCTTCTGGAGTCCTTCGCAACCCTCTAAAGTTTCCCCAATAGTGATCCTAAATTGAGGCAAATGTCATTTTTCAGACAGCCAATACTTTACATGCAAAATTCCTAACTTTAATAATTCATACTGAGCAGCATTCAGCTTAACAGTTGCTTTTTTGTTGAACAAACACCATGTAGAGGTAGCTCAGCTGGAGTAAATTAGTGTAATGTTGTTTCAGTCACCAGAGTTACAGCAGTTTAGACCAGTATAAGTTTTTGTCACACATCTTTGTTTAGAATTTGTTTTAGTTTACCCTGGCATTCTTAACTGTAGTAGATGGCAGCTTCACAGATATAACTCATTCATCCAGATAGCTCCTTTGGGAACGATCCCCTAACTAGTCCCTTTGGAAAGTAGGGAGGTATGGTACTCATTTTACAGACGATCAACTAAGGAACAAAGTGATGCTTTTTAAAGACATTGACATTTCTAAAATGTCCATTGTCTTGATGCTGTAAAAAATTTGCATCACAATATTGCAGAACCATAGAAAAGTTGCTTGGAAATGACCTCTCTAAACCTTGAGTTTGTATGCCTCCCAAAAACAGAAGAGGTTTGCCATAGCCTTGTCAAATCAAGTCCTGAAAACCTGCAAGCACAGAGTCCATAACTTCTCCAGACAACAGGAGTCAACACTGAATTGACCTTTCTATGATTTTTTTACCCCTCTACTATTTAATTTGAACTACCTAAACCACAGCTTGTGGTGGTTGCCAAACTTTCTATCACTTTAGCTCCAGAACTTCTGTAGTTGTTTAATGTAGTTGTAGGCAGGTAGTTAAATCCCCTCTTGCCCACTTTTCTGTTGGATTAAATCGACCCAACTCTTTCTGCTTGTCCTTGCAGGCCACGTGCTCTCAACCTTTGATTATCTCAGCTCTGTACTTGACCCTCTCCAGTTTCTTAATATTGGATTTATCCATTATCTTTTGCCCTAATGTCTTTAAAAATTCATTCCAAATACAAATACTGACTAATTTTCTCAAAGCCAACCAAGATAACTATTAGTAATATTTTCTAAGGAATTTGGGAGCCAAAAAGATAGATAGGATATTAGAGGTATTTTCAAAATTACCCAGCCATCCATCAGCTTCTCTAAGTATTGAGAATAACGTTGGCCTGCTTCCTACTGACTCTCAGGCAGACTTTTACTTACTGGCCCCAGTGTACCTGCATATGAAACAAAAAGTGGGTGGATATAGATTAAAATCAAAATCTTGTTTGTGGAGCAAGGATACCTATAAAGGTTTGTCTGGAATTGCTTACAATGATTGATGATCTGCCATGTATTGGATTCTTATTGAATCCACCAGAGATTCACTTGAATATCCTTGCAAGTATTTCTTCAGTCTGGATATTTGTTGGTTTGCACACAGGCTTTTAACATTCTGCATCTTTATCCCCGTAAATATTCCCAGAAATAAAACAAAGGTAGTGTGTGATCTTTGGATATTGTTCAGTCTCTAGAATGAAGTGACTAAGGTTATTAACATTGTTTAATTTATTTATATTGTCATTGCCTCTAGGAGCTGTAATCATTAACCAGAGGATCTACTTCAATTCCATGCATTGTTTAAATGCAGAACAAAGAAATAATCCCTTGTCCGACCTATATTCAGCATAGCATGAGGAAATAAGAAGCAGATGAGTATAAATACAAAAGCAGGAAAATGGCTTTGGTCAAAAGGAAAAGCAGGACTGTCAGGGTACCAGATGATACTATGAATTTCTGTAGGCATCACAGTATTGGAAAAGGTGTGGGATTCTCCTCTGTGACAGAAAAATGTGATTGAAGTAAGGTCTGAGAAGAAAGAATAACAGCTTTGCATCACGTATGTTGAGCATAAACTGATGGCAGAACACCCATCACAAGACTCCTATGTGACGTGTAAGGTTTCAGTAAGGACACAATAAAGAAGATAAAATTATCTTTTATGTTTCCCTATTGGCTGGTGTAAACAGCTGCTGGAGGTGCAAGTACTTCTGCTTGGAAATGTGGATGCTGAGGCTACCTGTGGATAACTGCTATCTCTGAAAAAGTGAAAAACTGTGGGAGATAGCAAAGAACTAGGTGTGTGAGCAATTAATCTAGGACAGGTTTTTTACCCTAGGAAAAGGTAGGGGGTAACCTTACCCTAAGAAAAGGGAGCAGTGGGGATAACTACTTTGTAGAATACTGGTTTTATCCCTCTTCTTTAAGCTGTAGCACTACTATAATTTCTCCCCTTTGGTGTGTTTGGCTCTCTCAGCTTGACAACATTTCTCCTTCAACATAACAGTACCACAGAATCACAGAAATCAAGACTGAGAGAGACCTTCAATATCATCCAGTTCAACCATCAACCCAGCACAACCATAATCACTCCTAAACAACATCTCCAAGTGCCATATCCAGACGACTCTTGAACATTTCCTGAGGAAATGATTCCACCACCTCCCTTGGCAACTTATTCCAATGCCAAATCACTCTTTCAATGAAAATTCTTTTTTTTTAATATCAAATCTGAACCTCTCCTGACAAAACTTTAGGCCATTCTTTCTCATCCTTTCACTTGAGACATGGCAGAAGAAACAGATCCCCACCTCACCACAATCCCCTCAGATAGTTGTAGAAAGGAGTGAAGTTCCCCCCAGACTTTCTCTTCTCCAGGTTAGACACCCCCAGCTCTCTCAGCTGCTCCTCATGGACTTGTGCTGCAGACTCTTCACCAGCTTTGTTGGCTTTCTCTGGATTTGCTCCAGCACCACAGTGTCCTTCTTGAAGTGAGGGGCTGGGCATGATCCCCTGGTGGTCCTGCTCGTGCTGTGATGGCACTCAGGATGATCTGCTCCATGGCCTTCCATAGTACTGAGGTCAGGCTGACAGTACTCTGGATCATATTCCTAATCCTTCTTGTAGATGGTGTTACATTCTCTAATTTCCAGATTACTGGGATTTCTCTGGTTAACCAGGACTGCTGTTAGATTTTCAAAAGTGTCTTGGCTCTTTTGCCAGCTCACTCATTACTCTCAGGTGAATCCCATTGGATCTGCAGACCTGTGGGTGTCCAGTTGGCATTCCAGGCATTTTTTCCTGGATTATGGGGCCTTCACTCATCTCCCCATCACTAGCTTCCAGCTTTGGGAGCTGAATATCCTGAGGGTAACCAGTTTTGGTCTTAAAGACTGAGACAAAGAAGGCATTAAGTGCCTCTCTCTTTTCCTCATCCACTGACACTATGCTACCTCAGCCTGCCTCAGTTGCATACATATTGCAAGGACATGTGAGTCCTGCAGCAGGCTGCAGTGCTCTGCAGTGCTGGTGGCATGCAATGATGGCAGTCACTTTCATCCCTTTTGCTGTTGACTGCTGAGATGGCACTTAGTGTTCAGGAGCTGCAGTGAAATTTTGACCACCTGGATAAGTTTCTGTCTCATTAACCCCTTCCATTATTTCTCAGCTCTTAACATCAGGAGGTGAGCAACAGGAAAATCACAAGCAAAGCAGCCATTTAATTAACACATTAGTTCACCATCTGCCACACCTCCCTGACTCAAAAGACAAGAGCTCTGCTCTTACTGCTCTCACTCTCCTTACTATAAACTTTATTAAGAGTTGAGAGATGGGGTATGTTAGGCATGAAATGTTAGAAAAAAACAGAGAGGCTCTTGAGAGACAATGAATGGCAAGAACAATTATGCTAAAAGTGAGGTCATGTCCTCTTAAGGGGAAGGAAGTGGGAAACCAGAGAACAGGTCTAGTGGAAGAGTGGTGGCTGTACGAGAGGGTAAGAGTTATCCACACTGATTAGTGCCTCTCTCAGACTTATTAAAAAAATAATTGTTTCTTTTGATACCAAATAGCAGCTGGTTCTGGGTTTGACTGTATGAAATATCTTTGTTGATTGAATCACTGTGAGACAATGGAAGCATGTCAATTAATCTAACATGATAAACCAAGAAATGTACAGATGAGGTAAAAAAGGTTTTGTTTCAAATTCTAAGCATCATTCCAAAACACTGTGAGATGTGTCTAGAAAATTAAATATGTCTTCCTTGTCTTGGCAGCATATATTTATTTTTTCATTTAATGATGAAAATTATTCCAGTGGAAATTAAAGTATAACTAAAGAATTTAAGTTACACCAGTGACTGTGGACCCTGTGCTAGCTACTGTATTGAGGGAGATTCATTTCTTAATATGTTTTCTCTGGGAACACAAATAGCATTTGAATCTCTGAAATGAAGTTTTATCATAATGTGTACACTAGAAAAAATTTGGTATGAGAAAGAACAGAAATAAATGGGCAGGAAGTAGGAAGACCTTTACCCACAGGAGAACAGGGTCAGATATTTGGGCATTCTCTGGGCACAGTAGTCTTTCAATGACATCCTAAATAACAGTCCCCTCTGACTTTTGTTTTGTGTTGTACTCTTTGCTTTTCTTACTGTCCTGTTGGCTTTCATTACTTTTGCAAGCCATGTTTTTCCCAAGATTTCACACTTTTCCTGAGTTATAGATGTTCTTGAGGTTCTGACTCAGATGCTCACAAGTAAGACTGAACCTTCTTTTCTTCTCAGAGCATTTTGCCTGACCCACAGTCCAGAAACCACTACTGTTAAGCCCAGGCACACCTAATACTCCTTTCTGTGCAAAAAGAATGACATGGAAACATATTACAAAAATGAAGAAAGAGATATATGTCTTGCCATAACGGTGAAATAACATTTACCTGCAAAATCCTTCTAACAATCTTCTTTGCATTACCTCTAAATTTTGTAAACAAACATGGATGGCAAAATTAAAGAACAAACACCTCCAGTTAGCTTATATTATTTTGAAATATTTTGCATTTAAAAATGACATGAAATGTTTATGGTGCTAAAGTCTAAAGCTCTTTGATCTTGAATAAGATGTAAAAGTTCTGAAATAATATGCATATTAATATGTTATTCTTACAGGTCTTGTTGGACTCATGTAACTCCAGAATAAGACAAGCATTAATAGACAGGTCAAGTCACCAAGAAGATTTTTCTAGCTAAATAGTTAGCGTTTTGAAAGGTTATAGCAGATGAAATTTTTCTTATTGCAAGACAACTAGTTCTCCAAGGTGCATGACATTTCAAATAACTTTGTGGAACAACAACAACAAAAATTTTTATTGGATTTTTCTCAGTTGTGTTGCTGAATTTGAGGCAGAACTCTGTGACAAAGCTCTGAAACACACTTATATTTGCTCTTTATCTGAAGATCTTAAGGTTTTTTTCCTGTAGTTTGTCTTCCAGAAATTTCTTCCTAGACAGTCTTTTGTTTTTCCCTTCAATGTTATGCCTCTCACTGAGGCATCTAGCACAAAGCCTTAAGAAGTGTCAGGTGAACATATGTAATCCCTGCTCCTGCTCACCCTTTGGTTCCTAGCCAGGCTCAGGTTCTCCTACTGCTCATACATAACTTGGTAGGGATAATCTTTGCTTGTCTGACCCTGACTATTTTATTCTCATCCTCCAGGCATTTTGTCTGGCGTCTGATGCTATCAGACATGACATTCTTTCAAGTCCCTAGAACCAATGTGCAGTTTTAGATACATTGCTCTGTCATTTCGTTTCACCTTGCTTTGTCTAATTTCTTCTTTCTGTGCCTGAAAGCGTCTATTCTTACACTTGGGCTTACCTGCTAGAGGCTTATATTAGCATATCTTAATTTTCTATCTTAAAAAAAAAAGACAACACTGTGTACTAAAGCTATATATTGCTTATCTGACATGAATTTCTTATATCAACAAACAAGTTATTTAAGGAGTTGTCTGGTATTTAGATTCATGTATTTCTTAAGAGTATCCCAGTTTCTCCTTAATTTAAAATGTAAAGGCACATTGCCATTTACATTCATATTTTAAAGCAGAAAGGCCAAGAAAAAGGTCTTTATTTTCCTACCTTGTCTAATAATGACAGGTCTGGAGGTCTTCAAGGAGCTGAAGCTGTTCTTTATTAAAGCTATTTTTTGTTTCTGGGCAAAGTATGAAAAATTAGACTGACTAGAAGGTGTTACTTTTTTATTTGCATGAAATGAAACAAAAAATATAATTAACGGTCCAGTTAGGCCATCTTCCCTGCAAAGTATTAGATGCTACTATTACTGATGCAGAGAGACAATTTTTCATGCTTTTTTATCAAATACCGTTCCCCTCTGTGTCTTTTAAAACTTCAGTTGTTTGCTAGAGCTCTACAGAAAGTCACTGCAGAATTGTTGAATTACTAAACATTCAAAGGTACACTAATAAAACACTTTGTTATATTCCTGTAGAAATCACTGTGGCCATAAAAAGTCAAACCCTTAAGTAAGTCATGTAGCACTTTTTAAAGTCTACAGTAAATACTTCAGGAAAGCAGCTCATGCTGTTACCAACAGCACTGGAGATGTTTATAATCTTTTATAAAACAACGTGTCAAGAACAGACAGACCTTGCATTACAATTTTTGCATTAGGCTACATGCATCAAGCAGTGCACAAGACTACTATAAAAGCCCAGATATATTGAAAGAATATTTATCCTTTTATTAATGATCCTTTGAAGATGTTTTTACATTTTTTCATGTATTTTCTGGCAGAAACTGTCCACTTGATTTATTATATCCAATAAAGAGGCCTTGTTTGCACTGACAGCTACAGTCTTGGAAACAGATAAATGGAAACTCTCGAAATTAATGTATTGATAATGGTTATCTTTGTACTCTTTAGTTCTGGTGTGTCAGAATCCAAAATCACATATGGTTTTAACTAATCTGAAGGAAAGCAGACCTTATTTTTCTTTTACATGGTATTACTGCCATGCTCTGCATTGTAAAAAAGCAGTGAGCACAGGGCCGAGATACCGAGGTACCCTCCAAACCCAGGCTGTCAACCCTCCTGTGTCCTGGGCAGCAGCTGCTCACAAGGGTAGTCTCTCTGACTTCAGCCAGTGGTACTCAGCAAATAATTGGTGCCCACAAGTGACCAAGGACATGAGGACCTGAACCAAGGACGTGAACTTTCAGTTCTGTAAACAACTCGAAATACAATGCAGATCAGAAAGTCTCCTGACCACCACTGTGGTGTTTCAAAAAGGGTTTTGAGTGGTGTTTTTCTGCTCTGAGTCCAACACCAGTGTGAGTTATTGAGTAAATCCCTGCAGGTTACATGGATTTCAGGTCTCTCTTACCTTAGATCTTGCACTGAGCATCTCCCTTTAGGTCAAAATTTTAAATGCTGACTTTTTTTTATTGCCATCATTTGCTTGTATATTTATAAGAACTCAAATATTTTCAGAGCAGAGACTTCATATGGGGTGCAGATATTGTAGATGCGTGACTTGCAGGTTTATTCACAGTTTCTACTGTCAGATAAGCAATAGTAATCCAAATTATTCCTGGTGTGCTTCATTTCAAGTAAGCACCAAGCCTTTTCACCTTAATGTAGCTCCTAGCAGATCTATATCTGGTTAAAAAGCTGTTTAGGCTGGACGAGTACAAAGGCTTATGCACACACAGTATTTCTTGAACGATCTAAGTATGGGAGATCTATAGTTAGTAATAAGTGACTATGTGGAAAGGGATGCTTAGGGTCATTACAAAATTACAGGCTGAGTCTTCCAGCTAGTTGGTGGTTCTGATCAGCTCAAACATTTGGTGTTTTATCTTCATTCAAATAGAAGTGTTTATACATGCTGTTTCTGGCTGCCAGATGTCACAATAGATCTGAAACCTGAGGGAGGTTTTGATGCAGAAATGACTGTAGGGAGATGTGGTAGAGTGGCATGGAGTGTTTGTCATTGCAGTAATTAATGTAAGCAGTAATGACCTCCAGGTCAGGTAGATTCTTATACTTAATGACTGTCTGAGCAGTGAACATTGCCCCAGACCATTAGCTCCTCCAGACAGTCATTTAAGTGAGCCTTAACTGACAGTCATTCTTGCCCACTATTAACGATACTCATAACTAGTTTCCCAGATTTCCCTTATCATTCAGTGGTATGCAGTGCTACACCTTCTTCATCTAGAGACAGTTTCAAAGTGTGCTAGGTTACATAAAATTTCCTGGAAAATTGATTATGTGACTAATAGTTCACAACTGGCTTGTGCCGTAGTAGATAGATCACATATTCACCATTTCCCAATACTTAATTTAATTTAATGGGAAAATGCATGCTGAGACTAAAACATTTTGTGTGGAAATAATCTTCCTGGGACATTATAGTATGAACAACAGCTGCAAACAAAACTGCATTATGATAATTCACATCTATTCGTATTTACCTGAGTCCATAGCAACAGAGGTTTTTGTCTTACCATTTGAGAATTTGTGCTGCCTGAGGTAATTGATGTTTTTAAAAAGTGGACTCAGGTACCAGTTTCTTCTACCCTGAGAATTTAAAGAGCAGTTTAGCTCCATTACAATATCTCTGCGCATCTTCCTAAAAATCCTGTAAAGGTCTAGGATAGATAAAAGAGCTGCATTCCATTCTGCAGCAAAAAAATTTGAACTTATTTCAATAGATTCAAGATTAGATGGCAAGATAACATTTTCAAAGGTAATTCATGTTACCTGAAATGGAAGAGTTTGTAACTCATGGTGTTATTACTACTTCGCCAGTTCAGGGTCTACCTAAGGAGATAGTAGTTGTCTGTGTTCCCAACTAAACTTTCTCTCCTGTGACAGTGTTCTTGTTTGTGAAGAGATCAAGCTGGTCTTCTCATTTTGACAGAAAAACTAAATAAGCCTTTGGAGGTATGACTAGCATCAATTTCTTACCATTTTTAAACACTTAGGGGTTAAAGCTTTAATCCCAAATGCTTTTTCAATCATCTTTTGGTTCTATTCAACATTTATTACACTCTCATCTTTATAAACACTTTTTTATCTGTAGAAAAAATGAAACTATCTCCCCTGTCCTACACTGCCACAATTTTCTCAAGAATCCCTTGCATTTCAGAAGCATCATGGATTGTCCTTTGTGAGATTGATGGGAGTGTTGGTAGGATAGGATTTCTGGAAGTCATCTTCTTCTGTAGACTAAGATCATGTGCCCTAGAACTCTGAATGTCTTGGAGACTTTCTTCACGTTCTCCTAGACTTCTGAATGTCTTAGAAACCCTCTCTCCTTTCTCCACATCCCTTTAGAACTGTGGGGGACCAAAACTAGGCACTAGAAATGATTTCAGATGCATTTCACCACTGCTGAGGGGATGGAATATAGTTTCCCTTACAAGCCATGTTCCTGCAAATGTAACCTGCAATATGAACTGCTCTATCATGGGAGAGCATGCTTTTCACCTTTGTGCCTCCTCTCACCTCACCTTTGCAAAGGTTTTCAAAATACAGTCTTCTACATTTTTGCACTCAGAAGAGTAAAAGCAATCACAGGGGAAACAGATCTGGAAGGTTATTAAAGACGGAGCTGTACTCAAGGAGTCAACTTTCTTTCTCTTTTGGGATGTGGAAAATTTGTTGAAAATAAATTTAATTTAAAAGTATGCCTTTTTCTCTGCTCTGTGTACATAAACAGTTATTACACCAAAGGTAGAGCTTTCTTTTCCTCAATTTCATGTAGATTACATCCTTCATGTGCATGTCTCAGCAGCAAGTCACATTTTTAAAAGACTGTATTCAGTAATATCAACCTGTTACCCTGACTTGTGTTCCCAAAGCATTCAAGGACACTAATAGTCATAGCTGTCAGAAATCATGTCACTCAAAAATTGTGTGTAGATTCAGTACATCCCCAGCAGATTTGTTAAGCAGTATTATCTTGCTTTAAGTTTACTAAAAGTGCCTTTTTCTGCAGGCTTGGACCTGGAAAAATTGGTACTGAAAAATATTATTCAGATAGGTGAACATCAGGCTAAGCCTTCTGAACCCCTTGGTGTTGGAAGATAGTCAGGGTTATCCAAAATAAGTCGATTTAACAAGAATGCATGTGTCATGAGTATTAGCTCTAAGGGAGCTTGGGTAGCTGTTTTGCTGAAAGGGACTGATTATTATATTGTATTGAATTGTACTGTACTGTGCTAAGTTTCAAGTGCCAAGTTTTTGCCCTCTGGTTCAAGAGGGATGCTGCATAACATTTGTCAGGCAAGTCATTCCCCCTATACCTGCAATCAATATTCATATTCCACATAGATTATTCACACCTCTGAGGTCCAGAGGGTGATAGAAATGTTCTTCAGGGTTGTTAATGACTTTTCTTATCTTCACAACCGGTCTTATCTTTCATTATCTTCATCCCCATGACTATTACAGACTTACTTCTGAGAAGTTTTGAACTAGACCTGTATTTTTTCTGTGGTGTCATGGCAATATATTCCTGTTGCAGTGAATTTGGGAGGCAGGTCAAGAACAGCCCTCAGCAAACAGGACTGCTTTTGGTATGAGGAGCTGAAGAAAGTGACCTTACATGTATTTGCAAAATCTCACTTTAAGCTTTTTTTACTCCCTGTTTGGCTTCCAGTTGCCTTACTTGCATGGCAGCAAGTAATTTCTGGATCAGCCCAGCAGAATGTGAGTTACTTTATTCAGCTCTGGGGCAGAGGCCGCTGTTATTGCAGGCAACTTGTGCCTGAGCATTGCTTGAGACCAGGGCTGGGTATTGAAAGGGACAGGAGCACTTCTGGCTAAGGAGAGTACTCACAGTTACCAGCAGAGAGCAGATAAGCCTGCAGAGATTTTAGAAACCACGGTCTCCCATTGCCCATTTGAAGGTTTTTAAGTCTTTATGCAGGAACACCTGAACATAGTATGAACTCACAACACAGCAGCAGGCCCGTAGGATGCAGTCAGCATTGTCAGCGTGGGTACCCCCTTCATATCAGCTTAATCAAGATAAGTGCTCAGTGTAGCATTAGAGGAAGGAAGACATTTCTGAATGTGCTCAGGCTGCAGTGCATACATTTACAGTAATCGAATGCTGAATGCCCAGAGAGTTTCTCTGTGCCCTGAGATTTTGAGCTGTGGATCTCTCAGTGCAAACATTAGGTTGTCTCCTTCCCAATTAGTAGTCATGTAATTTCATAGCAAGTTTTGTGATCTATGTAATACATTTATATAACATCTTATCTTTTTTTTTTGCTTTTAAAGAATTATTTTATAAAAAGTCGTGGTTTTCTTGGAGTATCATCTGCTTTTAATAATTTTAAGATGTGGAGGATTATGTGTCATGGGCATTTCAGGTACGAGTTGCAAGAGCATCCAGTGGAACCAAGCATTGTCAGTCATGCTGTGTCCTAGTCCTTTTCAGCTCTATCTGTGACTGGCAGTATCTGCACTTCTACCTCACCTCTCTATTATTTTTGTGTCCATTTCTTGCTCTGTTGTGTATCTCCTCTACTATAACTTTTATCTTGTTATCTTGCAGAGTGCCTGGACCAGGAGCACTATCTTCTATTTTCTGTTGAGTCTCCCTGGCAGAACCACTCATTTGTTTGCGTGTCTGTATGTGCTATTCTCAGCCTACACCTTATTATATTAATCTTCACTTAGCTGTTTTTTGTTTTTCTTTTTTCTCTTTTTTAAGAACCTCTATGCTTCTAATCCATAAGTCATTGCAGGAAGGACACACTGATTGAAAAACCTCTCTCTCCAGGCAGAATGGCAAATTGCTTTTCATTATATGATTCAGATTTCTTAGAGTCTTCAATTTTACCTAGGTCCACTTTTATTGAAAAAAACACAACATCGAAAGCCAAACAGACAAATCAAAAATATCTTTTGAGAATGAGGTTGAAAGTAAAGATTTTATTTTGCATGTATTTAAGTGAAATTTATTGCAGGAGTTCAAAACTGTGATTTTTAAAGGCAGACTAGATGTGTTTATTACTTAAAACACCATTATGCGTTACTAGCATGGCAAAGAAAAATACAGGAGAATTTCAAAGTAGTATCTTGCATGGCAGCAATGAGGATTGTGTCTTGCCTGGTGTTCACAGTTTTGCTTGCAGCAGTCTAGGAGTAGCTGTTTGTGGGATGCCTGATGTTCCTTTTTATAACTTGATTTGGTGAAGAGCCAAATGAAGAGCCCTGATGTCAGTGTACAGGAATCTGACTTTCTGGAGTTATTCGTGGAGCAAAATTGTTCCTGCACAGATGCATTTCTTTTTTTAATTCCATTGGTCACGCAGTAATGAATTTCTTTCAAAAGACCAACTGACTTAGTAAGGACAAAGTTGAATTTTGATTTTGTAGATGAAAAGTTACACATTTCTTAGCCATTGAAAATCAGCATCTGTTCTTGTTTTGTGAGAGTATGGAATAATGAAGAAAATAATGAAATTGTTAGATATGGAAGAGCGGGGAAAGCACATTTTAGTATCTTCCCTAATGTCCTTGTGCAAAGACATGCACTCACAAATACATGTAAAGGGCAGGGAAAGCCTCCAGCAGCTGTGGAAGTTAATTTTGTTTCATTCTATTTTTAATTTTTTATTTTAATTTTTTTTAAGTTTACTGCAATCCCTGAGCCCTTGCCCTATCTGTAAGAAGTATGGAAGCTTTGGGCAGAAAATAATTTCATAGCTTGGCACATTTCACACACCTATTGTACACTCTCTCCTGTCCTCATGCTTGTACCAATCTGTTACGATGGCATAGTTTCAAGTTGGTCAGACTTACCCTAGGAAATTAAAGAATTGGGCAGAATTAGTATGAAGCAAGGAGGAGGATGCTAGTGAAATGTTCCCCTCCTCAGAACATCTCAAATCTGCAGTATCAGTGTACTGGAGCCTTGTTGGGCTGACTTTTGCTCTGTGATCCTTCTGCAGAACAAGAGGAGCCCATTATACATTCCCTTGCAACTTTTCAGATTACACTTACACTGATCTGGCCTCTCAAGGAGAACCTCAGCTTGAGCTAAAATCATCCAAATTTGGCATACAGCAAGTCTGATTTAAAAAAGGATGTCTCAAATGTAGAATTCAGGTGAAAAGCTGGGTTTTCTCTGCCTTTGCTCTGCTCTTGAAAATCTAACCAGTTGAGGTCTGAGTGACTGTATTCAGGATCAGACTCTCCACATAAAATTGTTTGTACTTACTGCAGGTTCACAGGTCTTGAAAAGCCTAATGCTTGACACTTAAAGTAATGGCTTTGCTAGGAAGGAGGTGCTATTTTTCCACTTCTGGATCTTAAAGACAGACAATGCATACAATAAAAGACTACAGATGTGTATCTGTGACATAACGTATCTAGGAAACGCTGCAATTATGAAAATCTAATGAGTAGTTGTTAAAATTGTCAGAAGCCTAACTGCAGGTAATACTTTTTTTTTATGTTGCCTGAAAGGGAAGATTTTATAAAAGTTCCAAACAAAACTGAAATCCTCAATTTTTCTGGAAAGTTTCATTTGGTATGTGGGACATCAGTAATAATAGCTGGAGTTTAACTTCTGCCTCTTGCCAATGGCCTGTCCTTGCCAGAGTCTTCTTATAAAACAGAAAAAAGAAAACAAATGTGTTGATGTATTTTCCTGACTTATGTGAGAGCACTATATACATAAAGAGAGATTGATAGAATAAATTTAATCACTTTACATACGCATCAAATGTGCAAATCTCTGTTTACACTACATGGGAAAAGAGCTAACTAAACTTTTCTTGCTTTGCTTACACTGGCATGAATAAGAGACAGCTCTGATGAGACCTATGGATTTATTCCAGGTTTGCATCTCAATAAGAGGTTGGAACCTCTTAGGCAACCATTTCTTCCATTTTCAGTACACCTAAAATCACAAAGCACTAGTATTATGAAGAACAAGACCTGTCCTAATTTGTTTATCTCTTCAGGTAAGGTGATCTACCTACAGTTCAAGTAATTTAATTTGCAATCTTTCTCTTTCTTTGAAGCAAAATTTTCATGGCTCTTCTGTAAAAGAGAAGGATTTTCCAATACTGAAAGTCAGCTCATGCATCTACAAGAATACTCTGCTGAAGTGAAAGCCCTGAACTTGTGTATTTCACAGCAAATGGCACATCCCCTGCTGACCAGAGCAGACACTGCTGCTCCCCTGATTGAGTGGGTTCCAAATTTTGATGCTTATACCTGCATCTTGCATGTGGAAATTAATCCTCAATCTGACTGTATTAGAGCTGACAGCCCTCTAGGCTCCTCCAGCTGTCACCAAAACAAATTCCTCACCAGCCTTCCTGCCTGTCCAGAAAGCCATAGGCAATAGGGCATACATTTTTCTTGTTTGTGCCCATCTATGGTGACACAGATGATAATGTGGCTGCAATAAAGCTGAAACATTCCTTGGCAAGAAGAACTCACTGGCTTCCTTTTCTCATGCAGGTTAATTCAGTTTTTGTGATATTTGACTCTGATGCTGTGGATGTGCAGCATGAAGCTAAAAATCCTCCTGGCTTCAAAAATAGGTACTGGTGGTTGCAATCAGGGTTGCTGACTGGTGTTTTATAAACATTCACATCCTGGAGAGAACTGGGGGTGATTTTATGAGCTTTGATGCAGAAGTGGAACTAACTAGCACACCACTGTGTGTCAGTTCACAGAGAGGGCAGATAGACATCTGGGACACAAAAAACAGCTGCTGCGATGAGGAATGCTTTGAAATGCTAGTAAACTTTGCAATCATCACTTCTTGAACCAGGAAATCAGTGAATTGTAATAATTTGGTTTCTGATCATTGTGAAATTCCTTTGATGACCTGAGTTGCTAAAGGTTTTTCTGAGAGGCTCTTGAGACAAAAATGCCATTTAAACAGCCTTACTTAAGTCCTCCTGTCTTCAATCTCTTTTGGACTTTCCCTTTTCTCTTGTAGACGCCTCAATCTTTTCAACACCTTTCTTCAGGCAGCAGGCTAGCAAATAAGAGTCCACAACAAAGCTCTTAGTGATTCCGTCATTCTTAATTCTTTAAAAAGAAGGATGGGCTATTTGACCCCTTTTTTCCACTAAATGGCTAAGACAGTTCACTTTGTTTTCCCATCCTCCTTACATCTAGACAATCAGTGCTGCTGTCAAGAGGGTATGGCAGGAAGGTCAGTGGCAGAGGTAGAACCATCAATTTGCTTCTGCACATCCCAGATGTGTGCTGCACATCCTAAATGGTGACAGGCAGAGCATAATGTGAACCCTTCAGCAGTTTTAGGCCTAAGAGAAGGATGGAGAATTAAAGCCTTCACTTCTCTCATGCTTTGTAATAAGGACTTGCACTAGCAGAATCTTCATGCTGGAGTGCAGCAAGGATATTCAGTCATCTCCCCTCAGAGTCAGAAGTATGAGAGTGCACAATGGTAGGATATGCTGGTACTGGCATTTTTATCTCTTCTCTCACCCAAGTGTTGCTAATTGTTTCACTTCTACATGGACCAGCAGAAGAAGGAGATGGATTTAGGCCTGTCCCCACAAAAAGGGCAGGAGTTTAGAGCTGGTGGTGAAAGAACTTCAGCCCAGGTGGAGAAGGACATGTTGACAGCTACCTCCTGGGCACACATCTGACTGTATTCCTGGTGGAGTTTCAGTATAGGAGGGTTTCAGTATAGGAGTTTCAGTATAGGAAGTATACTTCAGTATAGGAAGTGTGCAGCTTCTCAGGAGCTGGGAGAAAAAGTCAGTTTCTGGAAAAATGAACAAGCAACCTCCTGGAGACTGACAGGTCTCTTGCTGCTGGGCCATCCCTTCCATGTGACACTGCTTCTGCTTTGGCCTTCCTTCACTGCTTGGGCCTGGCAACCTGCTGGGATACAAAACCACACTGTGCTGTCCTCTGCTGTCAGACAAGGAAAGGAAGGTTCAGCAGACAGCATGTTCCTGTGCCTAGGATTTCAGAGTTGTGATGGGACTGGTGGACAGAGCATCACCTGAAGTGCACACCGTCTCTGGCATGGAACAAGCTCTGGGGACCCTGAGCAAAAACTTTCCCCACCCAGCCTTGGCATTTCCCACAGCAGTGTAACTGCTAATATAGTATAACATTATTATTGTGTAAAAATAACATTCAAAAATATTTATCACTCATATTTGAAAATGAATATATTACCATCCTGAAATATTATACATACAGGTTTTTTATCATTATCTTTTAATAAGTGGTTAGCATTTTTTGAAAGAGATATTTTAGAGGAATGGAGAATACATTAATTACTCACTTGCAAAAATATCAAAAATATATCTTTCTTAGTCAACAATGTAAGTGAATGTTAAACCCAGTCATCTATCTTGGGTGGAAAGGCAATCTGGAAATTTGATAAAAGTCATAACTGTATCAATATTTACCCTGTAACAGACTGGAATCAATATCTAAGTCACAGTACAGGTCACAGGCAGTCAGAATACAGTGATTAAAGAGAGATAAGTACATCCTGTTGTCTTTGGTCTGTGTGATAAAGTTGAATGTGGACACAAGCTGACAAGCATTTCCTTACAGGGCAGCTGGTATGGCAGCAACAGTTTAACTACCTGAAATACGTGTTTGCAATCAGACAGGTTCCCTCAAATAATCTCGCCTGCTCAACACTTTTACCTGTTCAGTGGAAGGGGACTTTAAGCAGCGTATAAACAGCAGCCTGTTGAATTCCAAATATTTTCTCAGGAGATCCATCCTTGGGGATGTGAAAGATGTGACAGCTGTAGGGGCTGATAGTTTTGATCTTATTTTTGTTAGTGATTAGATTTGAGCAATCTGATCCAGTGGAAGGTGACCCTGCCCATGGCAGGGATGTTGGCACTAGATGATCTTGTGCTCCCTTCCAGACCAGGACATTCTGAGTCTGTAATTGTACCCAAGTTAAGATGCCAAGAGGATGGCAGTAGATGGATGGGAAGCCAGGTGGGTAAAACAACTGTTGAACTCCTAGAGTTTGTGGGTTTAGAGGCAGATTATAAACACAGCACTGCAGGTGGTCTTCTGAGACCTGTCCAATTCAACCTCTTCATCAAAGGTGCAAGGTAATTCCCCCTTATCAGGATGGCAGATGACATCAAACTGGGGCAAGTAGTTGGTTTGTCCAAGCAGGACTGCTGTGCAGAGAGATAGGAGGGATGGGCCAAAAGCACTGTGCTGAAGAGATGTACACCAGGATCCTGGGCTTTTGTTTGTTTGTTGTTTTTTCTTTTTTTTCCAATAAGAAACCTTTTGTTGATGCTTTTTATTACAAATTATTCAAAATCAGACAACATATCTTGAGAAAAAAAATTCTCAAAGCGCTAGCCTTAGGAAACTATCCCTCTCCAAAATGTTATCTACATATGTCTTTGCTTGCTAATACAGTGCCACAGAGCTGGCCAAGACTGGAAGAAAATGTTCTGAACATAACATTTCTAAATGGTAAAAACCATAAAAATGACCTAAGAACCCAAGGTTTTGTAGTCAAGTACTCACCAGCTAATAACCCATACAAAATGTGCTGTTGGTTTCCACAGCTGTAGTAAACTCTGTGGTGTCTTCAGATCATTGAAGTTTCCAAAGTTCTCCAGTAGTTTGTGATTTTAGGTGTACTGAAAATGGAAGAAATGGTTTTCTAAGAGGTTCCAACCTCCTGTTTAGGTTGGAATTTAGATGCAAAAACTGGATCCTGTCTTGGGAACTCCTTCCAAAGAAGATGAATAAAGTTTTCTTTCTAACTTTTGGAGACTTTTTGCACTGAGTTCTTAAGAAGTTTTGATGCATAATTTAAAGGCTGTCATCCTCAAAGAGAGTTATTTATTAAAATAGGGGACCTCTTGCTGTGCAAATATTTATTGCTTGGAAAAGAATGATCGTTCCCTTACCAAAATTAATCAATTTCTTTACTGCCACCACAGTGGGTGTTAAGTGACCACTGTAAAGTAAACAAAACAATTACTAAAAATCTTCTTTTAATTTCATACACGTCTTTGTAATGAGGTTTTTCAAAAAATAAAATATTCAGGTCAAAGTTAGTCTCTTTTCACTTTGAATATATGTACATGTTATAATATCTTTTAATTGCCTGGATAATTGTCCCTGCTGTGGTTTAACACCAGCCAGCTGCCAAGCACTGCACAGCTGCTCACTCACTCTTCCACCAATACAATCCAGGAGAGCTGGAAGGGTAAAGCTACAAAAATCATGGGTTGACATAATGACAATTTAATAGGGAAAGTAAAAGCCATGCACACAAGTGAAACAAAACCAGGAATTGATTCAGTGCTTCCCAAGGGCAGGCAGGTGTTCAGCCATCTCCAGGAGAGCAGGGCCTCATCTCAGGTAACAGTCACTTGGGAAAACAAACACCCTCACTCCAACCTTCCTCTTTTCCCTCTTCTCCCACTCATTTTATATACTGAGTATGATGTCACATGGTCTGGAATTTCCCTTAGGTCAGTTTGGGTCACCTGTCCTGTCTCCTCCAATCTCCCATGCAGCCTGGTGGTACAAAAAGCAGAAAAGGCCTTGGCTCTGTCTAAGCCCTCAGCAACAACAAAAACATCTCTATAATTTATCAACCCTGTGTTCAGCAAAAATTCAAAACACAACCTCCTGCCAGCCAGTATGAAGAAAGTTAACTCTACCCCAGCCAAAACAAGCACAGCCCCCAAAAGCTGGCCATCATGTTATAACATGGTGCTGAGACAGATGATTTTGAACCTTTTTTTGAAATTACTTATGATGAAATTATGTATAGCTATTTCAGACCAAGAATCAAGCATAGGTGTTTTAAAATTTTATAATATTCTGTTGTTTTCTAAGTTGAGAGATAATGAATTTTTTTCCCATATGTTCCATATAGAACCTGAAAGTCACCGTTTGTGGCACAGATCAGGGTTGGACTGTAATACAAAACACTATTCCCTCCTTTCTCATGCAATGATAATTGGAGGCTTTTTTATGGTGTCAGTTATTATCCTTTCTACTTCTGTGCAATCTCTCTTGAGAATTGGTTGATTTTAAATTAATTTGTTAAGGGAACCACTGAGAAACCATCCTCATGTTTTTGTGTCAATTACAGTGTGTCATTTTTTTCTCAGATGCCATGGTCTGAGTCTACCCACTAACTACTACTGGCCGTATCTCCTCTGAGGGAGGGATTGTCTTCCTTCTTTGCCTAATTATTTGCTGGTCAGAAGACAGCATGAGAAAGCTGGAAATCTTCCCCATCCTACTCATCTAAGAAAGGTTTGAACAACCACCATCTGAGTTTCACGAAGGCATCTCACAGTACCCGTGTTAAACATACTTGTCTCCTCAAGTCTGGCCGCTGTGTAAACAAAAATAAGAACATCAGAGAACTAGAGTCCAAAAAAAGTAGCTTGACTGTTGCCCAATTGTTAGGAGATTCTCACGGAGTGAAAAATCAAGACTGCAGTGCTAGGCAAGCATTCATATTCTATCAGACCATTTGTGGCTGAAATCTAAAATCAGCTCAAAGCATAACACTAAAATTTTCCTGACTCCATACTCTGTCATGCCTGCCTGACCCATATTTAATCTTCCAGAATGTGCTTTTCTACAGTCTACTGATACTTGACAGCTTAAATTGTCCTGGGCTGTGGTCCTTTGCCTCTCAGGAGGATGAGAATCTGGTTAATCCACATACAGGATTTAGAGGTGTAACAATAAAATTATAGGGAAAGTGATTCCTGTACTTGAACTGACATAAATGTTCAAAAGAGGGGCAGGCAAGGTAGATTGTGATAAAATAGTGGCGCTGTATGATAGTGAGGGTGGCTTGGACATTCATAAGTTGGAAAATCTGACATGGCACCCAAAATCCCATGCCTCGCTGAAGGCAGGATATCCTGGAACATCTGAGGAAATCTTCCCCTTTAACATAGCAGGATTGCTATGTTAAAACTGGTATCATTTTAGATGTGGTGTGAAGTTTTCATGTCGGTGTGCAGTGCCCAGTTAAATGTTTCACAAAAGGTAGCCCATCTCATATTAACGTCATTCTTCTTCTAGTAAAGGGATTGCGGAATTAGCTCTCAGACTCCATTGACTGTATTGACCTGTTCTTCAGTGATTATAAAAGGAGTTTAGACTTTAGCTCACAAGTTGATGTCCAAGTCCTACTAAATTTGGTGCTTAATTTAGAAGAATTTTATTGTCCTCATGAGGCTTTTTAATTCTTTGTGCAATTAATCTGTACTTAGAGAACTGGCTGGGTCTAGCTGGTTTTCAGAGGTGCTTCCCTTTTTCTTTAGATTGCAAGATAACCTGGATAGCTTCAATAGGCAGAGTTAGATTGTCCTGCATAGTTCTGTGCTTAAACACAATTGACAATTTACATCACAATGTTTTGGTTAGAATCCTAAATTAGATAGAAAGGATTCTACCTTTCCGTCTTTACAAACCATAGATAATTTTTGCTTAATTTAAGAACGTAATTAGATTTAAGAATCTAAAGAGCTCTGAAAATATTTTCCTAATAAATAGTTCTTGAGAAGAGCAGGAAATAAAGTGGTTGGGTCCAAGGAGACACCAAATAAGAAATTGAGCAATTGAAGATACATACTAATCAATTCCAGGGGGTTTTTTTGTTTGGTTTTCTTTTTTTTTTTTGTTTTGGCTTTTTTTGTTTGTTTTTTTTTTTTTTTTTTTTTTTTTTTTTTGTTTGTTTGTTTTTTTTGTTTTGTTTTGTTTTGTTTTGTTTTTTGGTGGTTTTTTGGTGGTTTTTTTTTTGTTTTGTTTTTTTGTTTTGTTTTGTTTTGTTTTGTTCTTGTTTTTTTTAAATACAATGAGGTCCTTCAGGCATCACATTTTGCAATTTCCTGAATCAATAATTTAGGGACATAATCCAATAAATTATTCAGTTCATAATAGGGATAAACATGAGACTTTTTTTGATTCTGAAAAACAGATTTTTAAAGTATTTCAGTTCTTAAGGATTTGGTCCACAAAAGGACTCGGATTTTTTGATGGACCGCACTGCGTTATGTAAGGTTTAGGTGCCTGTTTTCTATGTTTACCTCCACATGTTGAGCAAGGCACATTATCTGCTTATACAGTGCATACAAAGTAAACATTTCCAGCTGGGCTTCCCAATAGCTGCCCAAGATAATCAACAAGAAAACAAACACTGAGACTAGAGCCATTTCTTAAATTCACCTCTACTGAGGACCTTAACTCTTAGCCACAGTGATGAGCAGACACGAGCAGCAGGTCTCAAACCCTTCCCTGTCTTAGATGCCCATTCCATGTTTTCAAGAAGAGAGTCAGGAAGTGAAGGGCATCACTCTGAACACACAGCTAGAGAAAGGAGGTTTACCAAAGTTGAAATAAAAGCTCAGAATTCAGCACACTTCCAGGGTGCAGGAAACAGCTACTACTCCATCTGAAAACATTCACATAGTCCTCCTTGCTCACTTTCAGACTGTAAAACCCAGTCAGTGGGCTGTAGAGATCTCTGTCAGTCTTGGTGCAACAGTGCAACTTAAGAAAGTTTGCCTTCACATCACCAGTGAGAAGGAACAGCAGCAAAAAAAATATTTCAGTGTACTCATCGAGATAATTACTTAAGAGAAGCTGCTGGTGCCCACTTCTTGCTCAAAGAGATGGTGATGCCTTTTCTATTAAATGGTTAGATAAAAAAAAGTGGAAGTTTAAGTACTTTTGAGTTTTTGTTTTCTTCTACTGAATAAAAAGGAATTTTACAACCTTCCTCATTGAGTTTTTCCTTTTTCTACATGAAACAAACAGAATAGTCAAATGAGTTATGGATTTACTGAACTCATTTAAGAACTTCAGCAGACTTGAAAAGCTGTAAAGGACACAAGGATAGTTGTAATCAGGGAAGGGCTTCTCCATAGGAACTAACTGAGCATGGGTTTGTAATCCTGAAAAAAGAGGTAACTGTGGGGCCAATAGCAGTAACTTGAATAGTCAAGGGAGGAAGTTGAATTGGTTAAAGTAATTAAGTGTTCCTCATAAGAAGTAATGAGGTATAATATGACACCAGTGAAGAACAAACAAGAGGATAAGTACTTAGCATGGTTAATTGGAGTAACTCAGTGCCACAGGATGGTCCAATGCAGCTTAAGAGGCAATTTTGTCAAAAGCAGATAAATGGCTCTTACTTTATCTTACAATCGTAATTAATGGACAGAACACTTCAGCAGGAGTGCTAGGGTTGGTAGTCATGCCTATCTTATCAGTAATTGAATTTCTCTTAGTGAAGCCACTTCTGCTTTCCTTACAAAGAAAGATGTTTCTGGAAAAGTAAGTAGAAAAGATTACAGCATTGCACTGTTTGAGATCGGGTAAGAAAGGAATCACAGCTCCCCAAGCACATATTCAGCTGGGTAACTCTCTGGATTCCTCCCTCAGCACATGAGAAGGAGTTTGATTGCACAAGTGAGCCCTATGACACTTTTTTGAGAGAGAGAAATAAAGTTCACTCAGACAAACTGCATCTGGTGCCTTATCCAAAGATGCAGCAGAGCCTCGCACTAATGCCTGAGGAACTGAGTGTGCTCTCAGTACATGTCTCTGCCTGCTGATTGCCAACAGGGATTTCCATATCCCCTCGAATAACCTAATGGAAAGCACACTCCTGGTGCTCAGATGGATGCCTGCTTCCAGGTGGGAGGCAGGCCTTTCATTAAACTTGGTCTAGCAACTGTGGGGAACAGAGACAAGCCAAAGCATGAGAGAGCATTTCTCCTGATGCAGCTTGGGGCTTGGATGTTTTTTGCTTCACTGCTTGTTTCTGTTTGTTTTTAAAAGAGATTATCCCAGTTTAATCCTGTGTAAAACAATATTAGATGATTTATGTCTTATCATCATGGAAACAAACGACGATCTCAAAGAAGGAAGATCAGGATAACACTTCCAAGGGGACTTATACATTGATGGGGAGGAACTCAGTAGTTAATTAAATGGAAAAGACCACTAGCTCTTTTGTTTTTTGTCCCAAATTTTCATCATGAATAGTCATTAGCATTACATATATGCCAACGTTAACCCACTGGTACTCCAAGGGGGCATCAGAATGGCAGCACTGCCATCCTAGCTCTCATCCCTTGCAGCATCACGTACACTCTACTCCCTTCTTATTTCCAAGAGATACTCTAGAGTATGAGCCAAAATTTAATAGTGACTAATTCATAGTTTACCTCCAAGTTTCTGGGTTAAATAACATCACTTTGGCCAAGGCCCATGTAGCAAATCATTTTGGTAGCAACAGAAAACCCCTTTACACAGCCTTGGATGTGAAATCCTGGACATCTTGAACAATTGTCTGAGCAATCTCTGGCTGCTCAGCTAGATGTCCTGTATGCACTTCTCTACACGGAAAAGTCCAGGCCATGTTTTGTTTAGCATTAACTTGCCAGAAAAATCTTTCCCTGAATATGCATGTAAGAAGGAGCAGAGGAATTGCATAGGGTTTTATACAACTGCTAATGTCTATTTAAACTGTTGAGAAAATGAAGCCTTTAATAAAAAAGATTTTTCCTCTTGTATATACATCTAGGGAATATGTATTTTGAGATGCTTCTGGGTAAATTCTGGGCTGAGCTCAGCTGACTCAGTCTCCTCTAGTGCTAGTGACAGCAACATTGGCTGAGCCCTCAACACCTGAACCTTTCTGTGTCTGCAGCTGGACCCCAGCTGAGGTAACCAGGCCATGCAGAGTGGCACTAGCTGGCAGGCAGATGCAGGGTCCCCTATCATGTCTGTGTCTAGTATGATTTAGGGAGTTCTGACTTAATTTTCATTTGCATATAATATAATGCCAAACATCTGTTCAGTGCTTTACCAATGTTTAAGCCAGTGCATAAAAGTTTGTACTCTCCTGCTGGGCTCAGTCTGACATGCATCATTTCAGAGACATTGAGCAGAAAACTGCAAGTGTGAGTGGCATCTTGCTTATGGGAAACAAATTTTGTTTTAATAGGAACCAGTCAAACAGTAGGCAAATATAATGGATTTTATCATGCTTTTAATTTCTAAATATGAAATACGCAAAAAAATAAAAATGCCTAGCATTTTCTACTCAGAGAAGCACAAACTCTAAATAAAGAGGCACTGAATTTTGCTGCTCATACACTGAAAGCACATCTGTGACTGCTGTGTGATACATAAACACCCAGGTTAATGCTAAACCTGAATCCACTGGGTTATTAATAACAGCACAACTGGGTCAGCAGTGTATTGAGTGTAAACTGATAATTCATTGTTCCTGGGTAGGTTGCAGGAAAGCAGACTAAGCTTTCTGAAGTTGTAACTAGACTGAACAGGAGTTAGTTGATATAAAGCTTATACAAATAATTTCTGTATTACAGGAATTGAAATACCAAGGTGTTCAAGATTTGTATTATGTTTAGATTAGTCAAGGATGATGCTAAGGCTTATATCTGGATTCAGGGGTATAAGCTTCCTCATTTGGGCTCAAAAATTAGAAATTTTGTACAACATGCTCTGAGACTTCTTACCATATGGAATGAAATCCTTAAAAAATGTGCAGTTTCTGTTGTGCGTAGTGAGAGGTTTTTGGTGCACTATCTGATCTGAAAAATTAGGAGGCTGCATAGCCAGCCTTGCCATCTGCCTCCTTCTGCACCAGCCTCTTGAAAAATGGCCAGTTCTGTTTGATTGATGTATCACAGAGACAGATAGAATCACAGAGACATTAAGGTTGGAAAAGACCTCCAGGATCAAATCCAACCTTGACTGAAAACCACCTTGTCAACTAAACCACAGCACTAAGTGACAAGTCTAGTCATTCCTTGAACACTTCCAGAGATGGACACTCCACTACATCCATGGGCAGCTCACTCCAATGCTTAACCACCGTTTCTGTGAAGAAATTCTTCTTGATGTCCAACCTAAGCCTCCCCCGATGCAAGGGAGGCCACTTCTTCATCCTGTTGCTGGTGGCCTGGGAGAAGAGGTTGATCCCCACCTGACTGCAGCCTCCTTTCAGGGAGTTGTAAAGAGGGACAAGGTCTCCTGAGTCTCTTTTTCTCCATCCTAAACAACCCCAGCTCCCTCAGATGTTCCTCACAGCACTTACTCTCTAGATGATTCACCAGCCTTGTTGCCCTTCTCCAGACTTGCTCCAGTGCCTCAGTATCCTTTTTAAATTGTGGGCCCAGACCTGGACACAGAACTCAAGGTGCAGCTTCACCAGTGCAGAGTGCAGAGGGACAATCACTGCCCTGATCCTGCTGGCCACACTGTTGCTGACACAGGCCAGGAACCATTGGCCTTCTTGGGCACCTGGGCACACTCTGGCTCATGTTCAGCTGGCTGTCCATCAGTACCCCCTTGATCCTTCCTGCCTGGCCACTGTCCAGTCTCTCTGTCCCCAGCCTGTGGTACTGCAGGGGTTTGGCCAAAGTGCAGGACCCGGCACTTGGCCTTGTTGAACCTCACACCATTGGCCCCTGCCAATGATCCAGCCTGTCCAGATCCCTCTGCAGAGCCTTCCTGCCCTCCAGCAGATCAACACTCCTGCCCAATGTACTGTTGTCTGCAAACTGACTGAGGGTGATTGTACTACATCATCTAACCTCTAGGCACCTAAGCCAGTTACTGGACCTGTTACCAGGCTGGTGATTAGTTATTTCTTACTTATTTAAAGATTTAGATCCTGAGGCATTGAATTAGAGAAGTCTTTACTCAGCATGAGGTTCTCACTCAAAGCAGGCAAAGTCAGGTTCCTTTTTGGGACTTAAATGCCTTATGGCCTGGAAAAAAGATTGTCAGACTGAAACATTTCCTGAAGATTGGCCCCAAGGTTGATCCTAAGTTCTTTTCTCTTAACAGATGGATGCTGGTCCTCCTCTTCCAATTCTCTGGGTTAAGTGCTCACTGACAAGACTCTATTCTTGTCTTTTTTCTCCCTAAGCAGATTGGTGGTCATGTTTTCTTCCTCTCTAAGATCTCTCCAGCTAGTAGGCTGCAGCATATTCACTTTTGTACAGCAGGAACCAAAATAGTTTTTGAAACTTTTTTCTGGAACTATGACATCTGAAGATTTGAGTTATCCTTCCATCTATGTCCCCCACAGCTATGCTGTAGATGAGATTTTTGAAGATCTAGTTTTGATTCTATGCATGGAAATGGAGATTTAATCTTCCTATTCCTAATTGTTTAACTGTATGTTTAATACAAAAAATAATCATAATCTGCTTGAGATTTGTGATGAAACCGACTCAGTTTTTTTCTTTAAATCTAAAATACTTAGGAATTTTTTATCTTGAGATTTTTTTTTGTTATACAGGAAGAAAACCATGCACAAGATATAATGATTCTAAGTCAGTGTTTTCTTTGTATGCTGTGCATTGAAACTTAACTAAATTTCCATTACTTGTCTTTCTACTACTAGACAAAAATTCTTATATAACAGAAAAATTGTAATAGTATTCTGACAAGTCCAGTTTATATGGTATATTGTTGGGAAAAAAATCCTAAGAAAATGCAGAATGGCTACAAGCCTACTAATATGACTTAGAAATTTTTTTCTGAAGCTACATACAACATGCAAAACTGTAAATACATATTCAATATTTGTGTTTTATAGAAAATTCTATAAATATTCAAATTTAAGAGAAACAATATGGAATAAAATGCACTAGGAAACTGATATGTAGACAAAGGTTTATTTACACCATACAACATTTTAAATATTTTATACACAGCTGCAGCAGAGAAAGCTATTCTGAGCTTTCCAGAGAAAACTGCAATAATAAAGATGTGAAATATATTATTCATATAAAAGTGAGATTATTACTTTATTGCATTTAAAGCAATGAAGAATGTAGCTCAACAGACATTCATTTAATGACAAAAACTTTGCTTTTATATTATAAAGTAAAAAGTGTAGTAATGGCCAAACAGACTGTTATAAACTTTAAAAACTGCATAAATATATACATTGTGCTTCATGGTGAAGTTTTTTGAAAACTAAACCAAATGAAGCTGTTACAACATGAATCGTTGCTTGAGGTTTATCTATAAAGATTACCTTACAAATCCATTCCACGGGTACTTACAACACACGATGGTAAGAATTGTACACCTGGTTCTCCACTAGCTGCACTAGTGGGAATATACTGTACGAAAAAAACCACTGACATTTGGCACAGGAAGAGCCTGACACAAAGGAGTTGCAATGTTCAGACAGGAGCGTCAGGATCGTCAGGATTCCCAAAGTCTTTTTATTGTCAGTGCAATGAATTATTTTTACTTTGTTTCTGTTTTGTTCAGTTCGTTTTTGTTAAACTTCTGTTTGAAAGTCACCTTCTTGCACGTCTAAAGGCAAGTTCAGACACTTCTCCCATTCTGCTGGTCTGAGTTCTAAAGCATCTTTTGCCTCTGTGTCTAATACATTTATCGTTGTATAGTGTTGGTAGTCACCTGTGGTTTTGAAACTGTCCCATGGAGCCTTGCTCGGTCCTGAGTTCTCCTGAAGACCAAAGAAAGAAGAATTAAAATCAAGGATGAAATAATGCAGTTTCCATTTACAAGGCTGATTGCTGACGTGCTCTCATGAGACACAGAAGCTGGAGAGGGGAAATGGCTTTGCAGGGAGCCAGGCTGCGACTTCTTCTCTGTGAACAATCAACACTTTGGCAGGCTCCTCACCTGAGCTGCCAGATAAGCCCTTTCTTTCACAAGAACCAATGTGTGAGGAATGGGCTGAGAGATCCAGTACCAATAGACATCTTTCTACGGGTGGGAGAAAAGTGGGAGAAGAGTGTAGCAAAGAGGGAGAAGAGAAAGGAAGGCAACTGAGCAGAGTCTGTTGCCTGGAGTGGCTTGAAGCAGAGAGTGACAGTTGGATTTTAAATTGTGGTAGGTGCATGGCAGAATGACAGAAACCTTGAAAATGCTGCAAGAGCCACCTTGCCTTACAGGCGGATGAGCTCATGTGTATTAGGAGTAACAGACTGAAAAGGAGTTATTTTCTACTGAATGGGTTTTTTTTTATTTTTTTAATGCTAGATTTTATAAGGTAAAAGACTTTGTGGACCAAGTTAATTAGAGATTTCTGCTGTAACATGATGGGTGGGATTTAGTTGCTAAAATACAATATTTTTGCATCTAAGATGCCTTTGGACTCTCTGCTTGATCTCCAGCTATCTTTCATGAGAGGTGCAGATCTCATTTAACTCCTGTACCATCGCTGCCTGTAGTGTGCTGTAAACCAAGACCTGTGTTTAAAATAGCCTGAGATGCCTATGTTTAGGTACCTGGATCACCCTCTGACTGTCCCACAGACAGACCATTCCTCTAGGCAGCTTTTATTAGCAGACCTTTCAAAAGCACAGCACCAATGTGAAACAGAGTAAACACAACTCTTGCACTGAGATTCCCTTTGAGATTTTGAATTACTTCAAGCTTTATGTGAATAGCAAATCTCAAGCAGGGAGACAAATGAAAACTTTACATTTCAGCTGATCTCAAAAGGGGGAGTGAGTGATACAGAATAACACATATCACAGATAAAGGTTCATCAAAGAATCAGGGCTAAATTTCTGCTGGATTAAGATGATGTAAATGATGTAAATCCATTGGCCTCACATCTGCTTAATACCTCTTCTTCATGTCTGAGAGCAGCTCTTCTGAAAAAGTTATAGAATACAATGATTCTAGCTCAGTTCCATTTAATATACAATTTTCACATTATAAAATTATATTAAAATATTATTAATCAAAATACTACTTATAAAAATATGTCAGACTAAATTAGCTGTTTCAATTAGGCAGAATCAACTATTTCCTTGCTCTCATTATCAGATGTAGTCAGAGTGTTATGCATGTGTATATGAATGCGTATGTATAAATTTGAATTGTGATGATAGCAGCCTCAACTCAGGATGATTTAATTTTTGCTTTTCCCAGGGCAAATATTTATAAACCTGTTATGGAAAAGACGTGGCATTACAGATATCTCATGTGCTTTCTGGACAATTGCATGTATAGGTGAATCTATCTGGACTTGTTTGTAGTATCTAATTGATTATCTCCTTGCAGAACTGGAGGAAAAGCCTTATTGGTAAAATGATATCAGTGAGCTGCTTTCCCTGTATGAAGGCCCTTAGACTCAGTAGGCACACACAGATTTGAAATGTATCCCCCACAGTTCAATTACTTGTCATCTATAATGATGTTAGTGAGTTAGTTATGGTCCAATTGTAGAAAGTAATGAGTCTCATCATAGGTTGGGTTACTGAATATAGCTTTGGTTCTCATTTCTGAGGTACCTAAAGGTGAGGTCTTCTTGGGAAATGTACTGAAGTCAAAAGGTTCTTGTTTCATTGTTATTGTTGTTTAGGATTCACCATATTTTAAATATAACAGAAGGACACTTACCATACTGCCTGATTTTGGTACATCCCGAAATCTGTCCAGAGTCTGAAATTTCTGATTTAACTCTTGAAACAATTCCATATGCCTCTTTCTTGTATGCATGACCTTCTGCAAAATGGAATATACTTGCTTATATTTATAATTGAATCTGGTTTGTTTTTTTTTAAGAGACGCATTACTTTTTCCAACATAATAAAGTAAATTGAATTTGGCAGGGCCATCTTTTCCCTATAGATTGGAGCAACGGAAGTGAATTGCCCTGGCCCTTCTCTCTATTGCATTTAATGTTCCTCTTGCATACAAGAGACTGTTTTTAACCCTATGTTTATTGAGTTGCTGAAATTGGGGGCCACTGTTTCTATGCTAGCTTGGAACTACCCTGAAAGTAATGGCAATTTCTCAGAAGAATATTTCTCTTGCATATCAAGAATATTTTCTAGAACTTCTGTTTTCAGCATGGATGCTTACATTTTAATTTCTATAGGAAAGCAACAACATGTTTTAGTGGTCCCTGTTGGAATAATTTTTATGAGAACACTGAACTCAGGAATCTTGGCCCAAAATGGAAAATTCCCAAATGTTATGTCTTTTTAATGAGACATCTTCTTGTCATTCAAATCATCATAAAATACAGTTTGAATTGCATTCATATTAAGAAAAGTAGGCTAATTTTTTCAGTTTTACTTGCATTCTTATTTTATGAACAAAGAAATTAGAAACCACCCTCCCTCTAGCCCATGCCGAGGGCACTCTTCCACAGAAACTATTTTTATAGCACTCCTGTGGAGGAGGGGGAAACCCCAAAGAGCCCTGACAATCCTCACATCTCAGTGCACAGGCCTCAGCCATGTATCTGCTAGGGCAGCTACTTGCAGAGTGAAGCTTGTTTTCAAGCCTAGATTTTAAACTATGCTCATCAGAGTTGTTTTCAAAGGAATTAATGCTCAGTGATGGATTCAGAGCAGCCTCTGGAGCCAAGCTGAAAGATGCTTACTTTCTGACCACTCTCACGGTTCTGCGGTCTGGAGGGTGTGGGGATGGGAGGGTCTGAGGATGCTTCACCTCAGTCCAACAGTGGATGGGCTTGGCTTTGCTTTTTTTAAGCTTTGTAACTGCTTGAACTTGAATTACAGCCAGGGCAGCAGCCAGGAATGCTGACGGACAAGGTACAGGACACAGGCCTTTGTGCAAGTCCGGATTTTGTGTCAAGCCTGATTTTCCCTGGAGTTGTGAGTGAAACCCTTCGAACTTATGTATGTGGTGCCTGAGTGTGACCCTTTGCATCAAGTAACACCCCTGCCAAGCCTAGGTTAGTACCTTTTAAAATGGAGTAGCAATAGCTGACTCTCAATATTCCTTCATCAATGTCAACATTATCTTTCATTTGCCTAAGGTCTTTAGAGATTTCATAAAACGTGGCTGCTCTTCTGGCCAGGCATTCCTACTGCTGTGCTGTAATACCCATATTAACCTAAATACAGCCACAAGGTAGCTTGAGAATGTTCACTTCTGAGAGCAGGAATTTGGCAATATGTCTCATGAAAGAGACATGAGACATCAGCAATTAAAGACCTGTTAACTTGAGTTGTGGGGTGAATAAGGGAAAACCTTTTGCAGTATTTGGTAATAAACTCCTTCCAAAGGGTAATTTAACTAGACATAGCTATCTAAATTTATGAGGGGAGTTTCACTTAAGTGACTTCCTAGGGATTATTTTAAGATTTTGCTGCTATGGTAGACAGAAGTATATAGCAATTTTCATATACATAAAATTTAAAAAAAGTTTCTACCTCAAAGATTATTATTGGTTGAAATAAGGAGGCATGGTCATGGGAATAAAACAGATTTGGTGGGTTAAAACACTAGCTCTAAAAAGCAGGAAATAACATAAGGCTGAAACAAGTATCTCCATTTAGAAGCTTTTTAGTAGAAAGCTGGGAATATAGAGAATGGTACTTTCTGATATCTTTTCCTTAATCATGTACCCAAGATGTCATTAAATAGCAAGTATGAATAATGCAAATGTCTTACTCAGTTCATTACATTATTCCTGAGGAGAAGCAGGTGGGAGGAGAAATAAAATACTTGCACTGGGAAGTCTGCCAGAAAAAAAAATCTTTACATTTTATTTTTAATAGCAGCATGACTGGTATGAACATGTACCCATGGATCTTTTGGTTACTTCCATTCCATAATTCCTACCCACTGACACCCACTCCCTCCCTATTGCTTAGAAAGAACAATCTGGACTGAAGGTGCAGTAACTTAAATCTCCAACTTTCTCAATTTCTAGACTTCTTTAATTTCTGGTTAGAAAGCACCATCTTATCTCCTTTCTAGAAAATATGCTCTGTTGGGTAACTCTTTTATGAGAAAACAACCTATGAAATATTCGTAGTGTGTTGTTTTGTTTTCTCTATTAAATGGGCAATGTGGACAACACCCCCTTATTAATCATAGAAATACTATTTTTTAACAATACAATGCTGGAGATCTTGACCACTAATACTAGGATGACTGTAGTAGCATCAGAATCTGAAAAGGATGGAAACTGAACTTGTGCTGCCCTTTTTTCTTTAGGTGTGGCTGTGCAGTTGCCCATTGATGCTGCATCCCTGCCAGAAGCACCAGAGTCAGCCAACAGGCTGCAGACACACATCCTCTTGTGGTGTCTCCTGAGGCTTCCACAACTCCTGTGCCCCACACCCTAAAGGGGGTCAAGCTGAATCAACACCCCTTCCACATTTCTACCCACACTCTTAAGTCAGATAGAGTGTGTGCTTTGAAGAGACTACCCTTACTCTGATGATCCCCTACTCCAGGAAAGGATTCAGAGTGTGGATGGCTGTCAGCACGATGGGGAGTACCTCAAACATACCCAGCTCCCTTTTTTATTTATGATAGGGCTTTAGCTGAATTTTAACTCAAGACTAATACGCTCATGAATATTTCATGACATCCCACTTGCATTACTGTATTCAGCTTTGGGGTTCCCAACATAAGGTCTATGTCCTGATGGAGTGAGTGTAGTGGAGGGTGACAAAGATGATCAAAGGGCTGGAGGACCTCTGCTATGAATTCAGACTGGGAGAATTGGGACTGTTCAACCTGAAGATGTGAAGGCTTTGGGGAGATCTTACAGCAGCCTTGCAGTACCTAAGGGGGGCCTACAAGAAAGCTGAAGAAGGACTTTTTACAAGAACATATAGTGATAAGGACAAGTGGTGATGGCTTTAAGCTGAAAGAGGGTAGGTTTAGATTAGATATAGAAGAACAACTTTTATGATGAAGGTGATGAGATACTATAACAGGTTGCCAGAGAAGCTGTGGATCCCCTTTCCTGAAAGTGTTAAAGGCCAGATTGGATGAGGCTCAGCCTGGTCTAATGGAAGGTGTTCCTGCCAGTGGCTGGGACTTGGCTCTATATGATCTTTAAGGCCCCTTTCAGCCTAGGCTATTCAACGATTCCATGATTCGTGGTGAATCTCATAAATAACAGTATCATCAGCAGCAGTACTACCAGGTAATTTAATTTGCTTTGGAAATTTTCTACATTGTCACAGTTAAAAATGTTCTCTCTCAAATCTTGTACAAAGCAGCTAAGTTAAAAACAACAGAATTTGGGAAATGCCTTCCCAGCCCTCTAATAGAAACATGCTGTTTTTTCAAGATGTTATAGGTATGATCACTTGCCAAACTTGGGGACAGGAAATTATTTTTCCCGGCAGGCATTTTTTTTTTTATCTTTGCCTTCAAGAGATGTCTTCATGTTAGTAAGAGGATGGTTTTAAACTTTTGTGAGTTATAATAGTATTATAATAAATAGCTATGGCTGATGAAATTCAGAAAGAATGCAGCTCCAGCAATCAGTGATCAATTGTGCATTCTTATTGGTGAAAGTCTACTGATCTGTGGAATGGAAAGAAGACAGTCTAGTATTCACACTTGTCCTGTGTATCCTTGCTCTCCTTCAGAACTAGATATGACTTGAATCCGGGGTTCAGGGTAATAAAGCATTTTCTGAATTATTTGGCATAAATGTTGTTAACAGAGTTGATCCAATGAATGGCTGATAAAATGAGAGAGTGGGGTGACTGAGGAAATCCAAAAGTCAGACTGTCTCATAGAATTTTGAGGTAATTGTGATCTTGAATCCTAAAACACATGCCAATAGTACTGTCCAGCTCTCCTGTACGTTTTTGTAATTGCCAGCATACACCTATTATAAAGGCCTCCTGGGAATTTCTACAGCATCTGTATTTCTGTTCAACATAATTAGAATGAATTTTATTTGATCTGACAGCTAACTGTTAGTGTTGAGACTTAATGAAAAAGCTACCTGTCCAGCTCTAGAGAAAAAAATGACACGAGTTGGATGGCACTTAGCTGGGGTTAGCACAGTCGGTGGCAGCAAGCATCCAAAATGTCCAGATTAATAATTTTGCTCATGTTTTGGACACCAGACTGCATGAATGAGTCCAAACTTATCTTTATTAATAGCAAGAAAAGAGCTGTAAAGTTGTTCTGTGTTGACTGTTCATTTAGCAGACTTCAAAGTTCAACTAGATTAGTTATTTTTTACAAAATATAACCGTAGACAGTATATTATGTAGCAGAAATACTTCCTGCTGACAGACTAAGCTCTGTTTGCTACACTGGGGGTTTTTTTGTTTGTTTGTTTTATTTTGGTTTGTTTTTTTTTTTTCCTGCATGAAGGGATAATTTAAGAATGTAATGGTAAGCTATTTAAAAAGGACAAACAAGGTACAGGTGCCCAGTTTTGAGCCCCCCCCCCCCCTCTAACCAGCTTGAGATCTATGGTAAGTGCTTGCCAGTTTTGATGTCATCCTTTTCTCTCCCTTTCTTTTGACTGAGGCACACTTTCTATAACAGAACCCACGTGGTCACAGGACTTTATTTATAATCCATTGCAAAGGCACTTAAAACTACACATATTTCTATATGTATTGAGGATAACAGAGACAGAGAGTATTTTGTGGTGTTATGTAGTCTTAGTCTAGCTGTGTTCACATCACTTTTTATTGTTTTTCTTCAACTTATATTAAGGTGAATGTTCAGTTGGAAGCCACTAAAATAGTTTTTTTTGTTTGGTTGGTTTTTTTTGTTTGTTTGTTGTTTTTGTTTTTGTTTTTGTTTTTGTTTTTGTTTTTGGTTTTGGTTTTGGTTTTGGTTTTGGTTTTGGTTTTGGTTTGGTTTGGTTTGGTTTGGTTTTTAAGTATGAGACCATGTAGTAAGTCAAACATGTCCAAGAATATTCTCTGGCAACATCTAACATGGAATGTTCTCTATGACTACTAAATTCTATTAAATTCTCTTAGTTTCCCAAATAAAAAGTCTAAAACCAAATTGTCTGTTGTGAATGGAACCCAGATTGAACTGAGTCCCTTAATGACACTCAAGAACAACTTGGAGAGACAAGGGTGGTCCAGAATAAAACAGTGAAATTCTTTCTAAAAATTAATCCTTTTAAAAGCTGGCATTTTTGGCACCCAGAAATATTTCCTCAAAGGTCTAATTTATTAAGATAGACATAGCCCGAGTATTTGTCTTGAATGTATATAGAGACACATGTGTGGAAGGCTGAGGGTATAGAGACTGCAGAGAGAGTGTTAAAAGGAAAAGGACAGACACCCTTGTCCCACCCTTGTCCACACTGCATACTTAACATTTGTTATCTTCAGAACCACATCCATGTCATTCTATGATTTGGTATCCTCAGATATATGGAAGGGCATTGTCTCAGAGAGTGCCAGCTGGCACTGGTCACAGACACAGCAGAGAAAGTGTTAAACATTTAAGTAGTATGTTCAATGCCTTTGGCTCGCTCTTACCTCCAGACCTGTATTCCACTATGCAGTCAAGCTGCTTTGGGGTATCCAAAGAGCAGCATTTTGGCCACACCACACTATCTCAACATTTTTTGGCTTTTTTATTTTGTTTTACCTTAGACAGCCATTCTATGTGTAAGGATACAGGAAAGCCCACAGACTTAATCAGAAGGATCATAAGGCTGAGGGGTGAGATGGAGTTAGTCTGCACCAATACTTGTAAAATACAACAGCAACTGGCACAGTATTGCTGATGCTCTCAGTTCCTCAGCACTCAGTCCCAGTGGCCCCATCCTTTCCTTTTTACAAAAAATATATTTTCCTGCATTTTAATAGTAATTCTAAAAACGCTAGGCCACGGAACAGCAGTATTGCAAACAAGTTAAGAAAAAGGTGTCAATAAACAACACCACAAAGCTGGGAGAAGTGGCTGATACCTCAGAGGGCTGTGAAGCCCTTCAGAAGGACCAGGACAGGTTGGAGAGATGGCCAGAGAACTATCTGAAACTCAACAGAGGAAAGTGCAGGGTCCTGGGGAAGAATAATCCCCTACACCAGGACAGGCTGGGTGCTGACCTGCTGGAGAGCAGCTCTGCAGAGGAGGATCTGCAGATCCTGATGGACAACCAGCTCTCCATGAGCCAGCAGTGCCCTGGTGGCCAAGAGGGCCAATGTTATCCTGGGGTGCATTAAGAAGAGCAATGCCAGCAGGTCTAGGGATGTGATCCTGCCCCTCTACTCAGCCCTGGTGAGGCCACATGTGGAGTGCTGTGTCCAGTTCTGGGCTCCTCAGTACAAGAGAGACCTGGAGCTTCTGGAATGGATCCAGTGGAGGACAAGAAAGATGACTAAGGGGTTGGAGCATCTATCTTTTGAGGAAAGATTGAGGGAATTGGGCCTGATCAGCCTTGAAAAGAGACACCTGAGTGTGGACCTTATCACTGTCTATCAGTATCTAAAAGGTGGAGCTGAGGAAGTTTCCAGGCTCTTCTTGGTGGTGCCAGGGTCAAGAGGTAAAGGACAGAAAGTGATGCTCAGGAAGTTCCACCTGAACATGAGGAAGAATTTCTTTGCTGTGCAGGTGACCTTGCACTGGCACAGACTATGCCCACAGAGGTTGTGGAGTCTCCCTCACTGGAGCTGCTCAAGAGCCATCTGGACATAGTCCTGTGCCATGTGCTCTGGGATGGCCCTGCTTGGGAAGTTGGACCACATGACCCACTATGGTCCCCCCCAACATGACCCATTTTGTGAGTGTGTGAAACCATGTGAGTCAAGAGAAAATATGTCATGGGAATTCTGCTTCTTGAGACTACAATGTGTACCACGTTGTTGGTGTTTATTTGGTGTTGGATTATGTTCCGGAGTGCCAGAAGGAATGTTTCAATATCTGTTGCCACAGAGAATGGTCTCATTGTGATATTTCTATTTTTCAATGACAAAACCAGTAAATTTTAGAATTCTTTATATCACTACAGTTACAAAACTTCTGATTGAATTTAATTTTAGAGTCGCTTGCTCATCAGAATTTTGTTATTGTTTCATGTTTTTTTTCTTCCTTTCTATGCATTTATCCTAAAGCATATTTAGGGTAATTGCAAACAGGGGAGTTTTTGGTATGGTTGATATGTGCTGATCACAGGCTTTCAAATTTTAGCCCACGATCTGTAGGTTCCATACAAATATAACTGTTCAGCTTCTTTGGACACACACATAATGAATTATATCAAACTACTTCTATGCATGAATAGACAACCCATGTGAAAACCCAAATTACGAACAGTGCCTTGAAAATTATCTGCTGTATTCCTTCTGGTAGAAATCAGAGAAAAAAACCACTTCAAAAAAAATCTCTGAGAGACGTAATAATATTGACTGAGATAGAACAAAATGGTCATTAATAAACACAACTAAACCTTCTCACTCAACAGGATCTAAGTTGGAAATTATGCATATCCAACCTAAAGGATCTTATATGAACTTTATTTTTTCTACAGTATGTGATCCATAGGCTTTGACACCTGCAGCACTACATCATTTAAAATGTAACACATTCATAATCACTATTTGAATGTGAAAGTCATATTTCAGTAAAGTAGTATTGAAGAAAGATAAAAGAAATTATTGAAAATCTCTTGAGCAAAGCAAACTTCTGTGATTTAGCCTGTCCTATAAAAGTGTCACGCTTTTTCAGTAAGTAGATAGCCAGAAAAAAGAATAAAATAAAAAAAAGGAAAACAAACCCAGATGAAAATGAAGAGGCAAAGAATTTAAAAACTGAAATCATGATGGTTAATATTGCAATATGACAGTTTGATCTCAGAATATTTTGCAAACAAGTTGCACCAAAGTAGTTTTAATGAATTGTTCATCATGTTCTGTACAGTACCAATTGAACAACCCTATTGCATCTACTATGCCAGAAGGCCAAAATCTGCTAAAATGAACACTTCACATTTACTTTTAGGAAAATACTTTTAATATTCAGGAATAATTCAGTAAAACTTACTTCAAAGTCAAGGTCCGAATAACGTGATTTTCTTCTCTATTAAGCAGTAAAAAAAAAGAAAAAAGAGGTTTTATTAACAAGGGGACTATTCAAATCATATTAATGAGTCTAAATAACATTCTTGTTTTCCTATCAGGTAAATATATTAGGTATTTTGTAAGAAGATATAGATTTTATCTTGGTAATTTAAGATTAATGTGTGACTCTGCATAGTTTATTAGACCAGTTTCATCATATTTTCTGTGAAATAAACCAGACTGCATTTCACTGGGATGCACAATGTGCATTTTATTTGAATTCATGCAATTGAACCTGTTGGTGTATAAAATATTTCTATACTTTCTGTGGTATTTGAAAATTATCATCATATTCATATATTTTTACACAGGTAGCTATACATATCTATGATTTAGACTTTTTATAGTTTTACAGAAATTGATTCTTTCCTACACCAGGCTTACATTGGTACAACTCCATTGATTTTAATGGAATAAATGACAGCAAAATCAAGCCGAAGCCATAGCTTCAGCTTGTTTGTTTGCAATGACAATCTGAATGAAGAAAGCAATGACTTTGCTTTAAACATATGACAAATCTGATTCAAAGCATCTGATATAAAGCAAGAATGATTTACTAGTGAAGTAATCACTTGTATAAAATGCAACAGAATATGATTGTTTAGACATGTCACAAATAATTTAGCACAGAATTTTTTTAGATTCAAAAAGAAACCAATTATAAAGTCAAATTATATCAAAAAGAAGCAGAAATATTATAAAGAAGGGATAAAAATATCTTTTTTCTTTTAAAGTTGGAAATTAAATGGCTTGCAATAGATTAAAGAGATGTAAAAAGAAGAAGCTAGGTTGTGAGAGCTGAAAAGAATGCAAAAAACTTGAGAATGAAAAAACGGATACATTCATCTTCAGGAAGGAGGGTTAAAGAAGAAAAAAGTATTCCCAAATGCCAAAAGGCTTGCTGCTGAAGTTTAACCTGGATTTTTATGATAGGCTATGATGACTTTACGTCATGGTGAAGGAGCCTTTTCACACTGCACTTCATTTCTTCAGTGAAGAAGAATCAAACTAAATCAAGAGGAAGAATGTTTCTGATTTTGATTTTATTTGGTTTAACAAACCTGCAGGTTTCAGTGAACTGCTTTGTTTTCCTGAAATTGAAAGGAATGATTTTACAAGTCTTCCAGCTGTAAAAAGCAGAAGATGTTTGGTCTCTGAGCCCTTGATTATACCACTTTGTGACAGGTTGTCTGGTTCTGTAGTAAATTTTAATGCTCCAGTCCACAAAAATAGAGGGAATATTACTGCAACGCTGCCGACACTGTTGCCTAAAGGGCTCTGAGGCTCTATAAAAGCACAGTCTAAGTTAAAACAACCAACAAAACAAGCTTTGGAGAAGCTATCTTTAATCACCAAGGCCTGACTTAAAGAGAATCTATGCATTTGTGATGAGGAATGATCTACTTTTAAGGTACAGTTCGACCACATCTACCACTGAAAAGGCTCAGTGGTTACAAAATAAGAAACATGTACAACAGCTAATGCAGGGAAGCTTACAGGAGTAACTTTGAAAAATGTTTGAAAAAACTATTATTAAGTTAGAGTTCAGTAATAAACCTGACACCATTGAACCCTAAGTAAAAATATAGCAAATTTAGGAAAAAAATGTGCAGTTTGCTAGGTACAGTGATTTGTAAAATTGAAACATTGTATATTGCTTTAAGTGTGCTTGACTGCAGTGAACATACTCCTGGCATAGCTGGATTATAAGGTTTTGCACACAGACAACTCTATCACTGTTTACATGGTGAAAATACATATTTAATAGACTGCAGAATATTCAGTTGTGCTACTCTCAGACAGAGGCGAGTATTGCAATTTTGCTGTTAGTTCACACCAGTTATGACCAAACAGGTCATATACCACAGGTTTTTCTCAGTGAGGCTTTTTCTGGGGCTCAAAAGAACCTATCACAAACACATTTATTTTAAACTTACACAATAAGGAACATTTGTTCTGTGCTTGAGCCTCGCTTTATTTGCACGGCCTCATACAATGAAATACATCACAAGTGCTGCCTGAGCTAATTCTCCTAAAACATAAAACGTGTGTAACTGCCACAGGAGCAGCACAGTTCTGCAAGTTTTGAAACCCAGAGGATGCTGGTTATGAATGTGATCCTGAACCATGGAAGCTTATTTGCAATATTGTCACTGACACCACTAGGTACACGATCAGGTCCTCCTGGCTGCTACACCGTTGTCCTGAAATGACAGCAGTGTTATTTTTTGAGAGAGAGAAAGTATTCAGAAGCATGAAGTCATTGGGAAACTTACAAGGATGAAGGAGTTTCCCTTCTGTCTCAATTGGACATTGAAATTTTACTCAATTGTTCTAGTTTCTGTATGATATATAAAAGCCATGAAAATAATTACATTAATTATGACTGCAAATATTCTTTGCTTCTTATCTGAAGTTTGCTATGGTTTTTTTGGCTGAGGAAAATGGAGTTTTCCACACATACCTAAATGCTTTCTGAAATCAACCATCTAGCTCATTCTACACATTAAAATGACAAAAGGCAACTGAGTGGAGTAAGGGGGGAAATTTCCTTGTGTCAAATGAGCTGCTAAACTGGTCACACCAATATGTTTCTTTTCAAAAAATTTATGCACCTGCAAAACTAAGAATTATTTTAGCAACAGAAAAATTACACTGGAAGCTGGTGGGGTTTTCCCAAGGATCAGTTCGAGATTCACTTGAGTATTAATGTCAAAAGAATACAAGTAACAAAAACTGTAAAGGATATTATCTACGATTTGACTCATTTATTATTTTGTATTTGACCAGGTTCTGCTATGATGTTTCAGGAATGACATAGAGAAGAGCAAGTATAAAATGACATTTCTACTGCAATACCTTCTGTAAGTCTTCAGTAGTTTAAGAATTTCCTTGGGAGGAACTTATTCTGAAATCTAAAATGTCCTTGGGTAGTGAATGCCACAATTTAAACGTGTAAAACATGACAAAGGAAATGATGTTGTTTATCCCTTTGACATTTCATTTGATGTTTCTCTTTTTGATATTATAGGAAATATGAACAATAGTTTCCTATTCACTCCTCACTGCAAGGTGAAGAGCTCGAGAATTGCAAGGGTCAGTAATAAAGGGACTGTATAAAAAACTGAAGATCCATCCAGTTAGTCAGTGGCTGGGAGTTGGCTGGTATAATTCTGAAAAAAATAAGGACTACGGGTAGGCCTCAACCCATGTACAAATGCTACAAAAAAAGAGATCAATTTAAGCAGACAAGGGTGTGATAGACCTCTTTGTAACTCCAGGGACAGTTCTGCATTGCTGCTCTACATTGGAAGAAGACAAATCATGCCTGTAACCTGGGGAAATTTTGGAGAAGACTAGCAGCAAAAAGTACTTTTAGGAGGAAAGGATTCAAGAGTGATGCAGATTTGTGTAACTTTGTCTCTGGAACAAGCAAACACAGAAGCTTGTCCAGCAACCTTAGAAGGATATAAACACTGATAAACAAAACTGGTATGGGAAAAACCTGGAAAAAATCAGAATTGGTATTGGAAAAAAAGTATGTTTATGTAACTATGCAATAATTGCTAAGGGAAAACAGAGGAAGCCCTTCATTCTAGTCTTGAAAGCGAAGTTTGACTCTGTTTTAGAAAAATATATTGTAGAAAGTATTCTTGCATTGATAGAAAACGTGACTGATAAGAATTTTTCCATCTCTAATTTCTAAGGCTCTTTAATCTTAATTGATAAAACCCATTTTATGTAGAAAAAAACCCCCACCCTTCATGCCAGAGCCAAGATAAAACTCTGTGAAAAGAGATTTGTGGTAGTAATTGATTTTAAATCAATTTTACTTTGTGCTAATCATGTACAGCTTCTCTGTGTAATTCCAGAACAACTGTAAACTCTGCTGAGGGATAAAAATAGAATTTCGAAGAATAATTTCCATACACCAGCACACACTAATCCACTGGCACCAGGAAAAGCTACTCCTACTAAAAGACTAATAAAATCCCTCTCCATGTCTGTAAAATGACAAATGCCTGTTTTTCTCCTTACTCTATTCTGCATGAGACCACTATCTGATTAATTACATCAGATACTCCTAAAGATATATTGCATTGTGCAAAGCATAATTGAAACCAGAGATACCATATTATACTTAGGGCTATAACCAAACTTCCATTAATATAAGGTCTTATTATCAGCAGTTTATAACTCACTCTGAAATGAGATTTGACATACAAGATCTTGGCCTGAGGAAGATTTTTCCCAGAACAAAAGTAAAGACAAATCTTTTTTGGTCCTCAGAGACATAAAGGTGGAATGTAGATAGACGTTTTTGATTTAAAATGCCTTTTGGGTGTACAGAACTGAAAAAACACTCTAGTTTTTAAATAGAAGATTGTTGGCTATTAGTTCATAACATGAGCTAGACATAAAGCCAGCAATGATTTTTGTTTTTCATGAAAAAGTGAATTTAATGTGGAAATTTTAAGTCTTTAAAACATGCTAGCAAATTTAGTACACCAACACACAGCATAAACATAACTTCAAAGATCTCATTTTAAAGTATTCTGACAAATTATTGTGGCCTGCTGCTCCCTATTTTTATAGGCCAGCCTGCATATTTATTTACTTAGTCGACTAAGACCACTTGCTTTGTGTGTCTGAATGCTTTGTGGGAAAATGTAGCACCTGTTAAATAGACAATGATAATATGAAATCTGCAATACATGATGAACTTTATAAGACTGACTAAAATTTCAGTTCTTCACATCTTCAGTTACTACAATAACCTCTACCTGATTCTATCCCCACTTCTGTAAGATAACCTGAAAATAAGCTGCAGTAATTTCTGGAGTCAGCAGACTCTGAGACCTACTCACTCAAGTGAAAGAAAGACAGGGTTGTTGTATGGCTAGACTTCATTTTACTGAGAGTCACAAAACTGGCAAGAGCTGTCTCCACAGCTTATTGAAGAACGAAATGAGGAATGGGAAGGGTAGAAATCTGAGATACAGAATGCTGAAATAAATGCAATGTGGAAACATGACAAAGAAGAAAATCCTGTGGTGCTCGTCTCTCTATTTTCGTTCTCTCTTTTTTTTTACTTCTCATGGCATAAATCAGTATGACTTCATACCATTCTGCTTTTGTTCTGCCAGATGCTCTGGTAGTTTATTGATGAGATTGACAATTTTAACTTTGTATTTTTTCTCTCCTTTCCTGGTTTGGGGATTTTATTATTATCATTATTATTTTAGACCTGGTTTCTTCCCTGCTATTTATATCTCATTCTTCTTAATACCTTCATTTTGTTTTCTCCCCATTTCTGCCATATATCCCACTTTTTTAAAATAGGCTTTTTTTCTCCTCTTCATCTTTACCAAGCTTTACTTTTTCTTTGCACTTCACTATCTTTAACATATCCCTTTATTTTCTCAGCTGTAACAGTATTTTCTTCCTTAAGTACCCTGTCAGTGTTTTGGCCAAGGAAACACAGGTCAGAGTTGACCGTCTTTGCATGTATTAAGAGCTCTCACAAATGAATACAGAAGGATTATTTTGGTCATACAACCAACTTACTACACACAAAGATCTCACAGCAGCATCTGAGACAGAAAAATAAAGAAGATATGAAGCTGGAAAGAGAATTCCAGTTCTTTACATGACAAATAATTTGTGAAGTCCTTTCCTTCTTGTTCTTATAAGTAGGGTGACACTTTCCTCCCCTTTAATAAATGCTTCAATTGCTTGTCTTTGCAAGTTCCTAATTTTATAATTTTTATAGTGTTTGTCTTCTTGCATCTCTTTTCCATTTCTGCTCACACTACACTAACCATAGTTCCCTTCAAAGAACCATTTGTCCTTCTTCCGCAAAGGTAAAGATGCAAGTCTCTTCACAGGTACCTACTTCTTTGTCCATTTTTTTTCCCCAATAAAAAGAGATAAATCACCTATCCTGGAGATATGTTTCCCAGACCAGCTTCTTCCTCCACATTCAAACCTTCTAACTTCCCTCTGCATCCAAGTGTCTGGGAATGCAATACTTCACTTCAAAGTAATTTCATTTAGTGAGCACAACACACAGTGTACATTTTCAAAACAAAAACCATTCCAAAAGACTGTATTGAGTGTTCTCTTCATTAAAATCAAAACATTTTGAACTGAAGGAGCACACTCCAAGCCACTTTGATGTCAAGGTAGCAAAGCCAGTTTTAATCCATGTATATGAGATGTACAGGATATTAACCAGATGTCTGATCAGTCCTCCTCAGAAGCTCTGTGATGTGCTAATACGCCTGCCCGTGCCTACGATCACATAAGTACTGTTGAGTGCATACCAAATAAAGTAAAAATTATCAGTTTGCACTTTGTGAATCTGTGCATCCTTAGATTTATATTTATCTAGGCAATATTTGTATGTAAATATTATGGCATTTTCAAATCATCTTTTGAAAATAAAATTCTTCCATACATAATAAAGCATTTTATTGTTCACATCTAAGCATTTCCTTCAGAAAAGAAAATAGATATAAAAGTTTTAGAAGAAAGTTTGTGACACACAGTAGTATTCATCTGACTAAATTTAGGACATCAACATTTCTGATGCATGTGTTTGAACTACTCATTCCTCATTCTGGCTTCCTCTATGGAATCTGAAAAGAGACACCAGCACTGAGGCATGTCATTTACTTCATCCTGGAGCAGATGTCTAAAAGTGGCCTAAAAATGGCTATTTGTCTCAATTGACTCTACAGGGGAGCAAAATGTAAAGAGCCCTTTTTCCATTTCAGAAGGGGAATGTCTGCATTTAGATGTATAGTGGTAGGGGTATTGGATCCTCCCTTCAGAGAAGTCAGGATATAAGTTTTTTGTGCTGATACTGTAGCTGTGTTCCAACTAAAAGCTGATAGGAGGGGGAAGCTTTCTCTGCTCAGGATGTTCTTTGGAGCTGGTCTCCTCATGCTCTATCTGGATAAAGGTGGGTAGGGTGATCTGAAATGTCCTGCTGCAGGTTTTGCTGTTACATAGAGTGGGACAAACCCTGTCTTTTGAAAAGTCTTGCAAATCCCTCGCTCTCCCTTTTATGCTTTGTTTAAGGCAGCCACAAAAGTTAATCCAGCTGGTCAGTTCTAGACAGTAACATTTTGGGCTTTACCTCAACACTTGCTTCTTAAACTCTGTATATGTAAATACACAATAATGTTCTTTATCTGGCTGGATCTGCTTATCAGGATCAGTCTGAGACTCTGATTTTTGTCTGTTCAGAATTTTCTTTCATGTTCCTATCTTCAGTTCAGTGCAGCACATGGTCATCAGGTAATGTTGGGAATCACAAAGGCAGACACAAAAGCTGACACAGTTTCTTTAATTTTTGACCTGCCCTAATCTCTGTGTTTTTTTTCCTAATACATGGGATTATGCAGGGTTTGATGAGGTTTACAAACATAACTGGTTTTCTGGACCAAAATACAGCCCACTAAAACTAGTATGTTTTCCCAATTTAGAAGAGACTACATACTTACTATCTTATTATATTTTACTGCATTTTCTACTATGTACTTAGTCTCTTCTGAGCATAAAAATGATATACAGAATGGTGACTGAGATTTTGTGTCTACATCCCATCTTAGAGGTAAAGCTAAAATATGACACAAACACAGATAAATAACTTTAAAGGAGCAGTACATTATACTGATCGATTTTCAGGCCTATTTTCCAAAAAGGTGTCAGGAACTATAATTTTGTGTATGATGAAGTAAATTATGTCATGATATTTACAACTTAACAATGATCTGGGTTTTTTTGTAGGGTTTTTTTTTTTTTAAGGTGTCCTAGGTGAACTTTGTCACCAATGGAGGGAAACAGGCATCACCAGAAATTAATTTAGAGTGGATGGTATGGTGGCATATATGTCCATCTTCTCAAAGAATTATGAATCTTCTTCACATATCCATATGTCTAATATTAACTGGACTGGATTTAAGTTTCTATATCTGACAAAAATAATCTGAAAGATGGTACTGTAGATAGGTGGGAGAGAATACTGCTGGAAGGTGACCTTAGCTATTCTGCTTCTGGGGTTGCATTAAATTTGAGAACTCCTGTCTACTACCTGAGATCTATCAACTAGTATACCTGAACTGAAGGTAGTAATTTGAACAATGCAGACTTGTTTTGAAAGAGTCTGTCAATCTGAGGACTGAAAGGACAAGCACTTAAACTATATTTCAGAAAGAATTTTGAAAATTTTTTCAAGACTATACATATTCACTTTAACAGCAGCCAAAAAATAGATCATTTTTGATTCCTTGCAGATACTCATACTTCATTGTCTATTAATTTTTAAGTTGAATGAAGTCCTGTAAAAACTTATGGTAGTACACACATAATATAAACAGCACGGAAAATATTTTGCTTTCAAAGCCTGTAAAGATATCTCTTGAAAAGAAATTAAATTCTGATCTTCTGCTCAAGCTCTTCATAAAACTTCATCTACACAAAACTTCAACTCCATTTTAAAAGAAATATCCATACTTATCCTCTATTTATGAAGTATCAGTTACAGGGGCACCTAAAAATTGAAAAATCAGGCTGAATCTCTGTTTCCCTACTCAGACGGGTCCAAACATTGTAGAGCAATAGCTAATGGCTTCAAGGTTGCACATACAGTAGAATCTTTTTCCATGTGTAACTTCTTTCAGAGAATGAGGGAGCACCATGTTTTTCCCATTTGTCTTTCTCTGTCCCATAAAATGCCGTGTTTCACAACACTTGACATGCTGGTGAAATATATTCCCAGTTCTTAAGGAGTTCCAAGTATGAAATTAACTCCAGCTTACTCCCGGCTTTCATAGGTAAAAGTTTAATAAGAATGGCAGTATTTGATTCTTAGGTCTTAACAATTTATTTCAATAGTTTTCACTTTGAAAATGCTTAAATCCCACAGACAGATTGTAGTAATAACTGAAAGCCTTTTAAAGGCTTTTCAGTTCACTTGTGCAATCTGACTGAAATCTGTGATACTCCACAGGAAGCCCACCTGTACCTACGGCACATATCAGTTGTACCAATGCCTGCATGCACTTGCAAACAAAACTATATCAGTAAATGGTGAACTATTGCATGAAAGAATCCAAGATTTACACCAATGAGAGCAGAATCAGACTATCATATCTGAGACAGATATGATTGTCAGCAATAACATGGCAAATGTTTTCAACTGCATGTGCTTGCAGGTAGGGCAAATGATTAGCACTTGTATCTTGAAGGAATAGTTTTTCTTCTCATAGCAACACAGAATTTTCCAGTGGACTTTACCTGGTAGGTCACGAAATCCTCGGCAGTCGTGTGGAATGTTAAATCTCCAGAACTATATTTTTTCATACAGACTGGCTCTGAAACTTTAGTCTTGTTTTCTAGGTATAAACACTTCTGATAATAAGAGAAATAGGAACAGCAGTGTATGATCCCAAACAATAATTTATACTGAATTAAAACATTAGCTTCACCCCTTAGACACAAGACACAATTTATTGTCTTATCATAAAATTAGAACAACAGACCATGCAATTTGTTTATGCACCACTGACCTCTAAAGAGCTCATGGATATTGTGGATCCAGTTTCGCTTCTCGATAATCCTGCATTGTCATCCAGCTCTGAGGCAATGAAATTCTTCACTGCTGTGCGGGGCTCAAATGGCAAACTCTGCATATGTTCTTGGGCGGGAAGATGCTGGTCTAAATTGATATTAAATTGGTCCATTACAGAGGGATTCATATTGAACTCGGGATTAACTTTGTAGTGCAACAGCCTTTCATGAGGCAAGGTATCCATGCCTATATTCATTTTGCTGTCATCTTTCAGTGATGGCTGGGTATTTACTGAGCCCCGGGGCATGACGATGTAGTCGCTTTCTATCATCCGCTCCTGAGGATGGACGATGTCCATATCTGCACCTCTCAAATTATCGTCAGTGCACAAGTACACAGTCCTCCGCAGCTCACTGTTGTCTTTTTTCAAGCACTGATTGGCCAGTTCACTCATACTCATGGGCATGTGGAGACCTGTTGGTTGCTGGATGATGACTTTGGAGATGATGTTTCCAGGCAAGGTTGAATAGCTCATTCCTTCAGGGTTTGGTCCCTTTTCCTCCTCTTCATCGTTTAGTGAAATTCTCGAAAGCGTTCCTGTTATAGTGGCTGCTCTGCAAGGTCCAATGTCTTTATGCAAAACTGTGGGTGAGAGAACAGGATTCTTACAGCCTGAAACCATACCAGCCTAACACTGCCTTTTCTTGTGGCTTTATCTAGCAGTGCTTCCTTTAACAGTGCCTCTTCTAAAATCTTTTCTTTCCACTTATTAATTTTCATTTTATAAATATTGTTTTTGGAACAGCTTTTCTGTGGTTTTGGGGTTTTTGTTCTCTTAATCTACTGTGTATAACTGACACTGATCTCTGACTAGCTTCAGTCATTTATATGAACTAAAAACACTTTGATTATTCCTACCGACTTACACAGATTTTAGGTGACTTACAGCTTAAGCAAAAGCCTGCCATGTGGAACTCATTAAGAGTTTTCCAAAAAAATACATCTATATACATTTATGACATCTATACTGCCATTAATAACTCCACATAACCTCCTGGAAAATGTCAAACAGATTGTAAGGCAGAATCATTTTGTTGATCCATTGTAATGACCTAGCATAAGATTATAACTTATGAGCATGTGTTCCTAAACTCCTAAATTTTCCTTTTCACTGACTTTTAAAAACTCTTCTCTGTTAAACTATGTTTTAAATAAAAGTGACAAAAGAATTACCACATTGGGAAGAAATTCCATTGGTATCAGAAAGAATATTTTACTGCATCTGAAAGGGTTATAAAGAATATAAATGTGTTTTATAGCAGAGTCATTACCCAGTTTTTTCTAGGCCTAGACCTTCCTGGTCAAACTTGTAGCAACATCCAGCAATTTCTTTGGGGGTGACGTTTACATGTAAAAGTTACTAATCCCGTCATAAAATTCAAAATTTCCAGAAGCAATGAAGAATGGCTTCAAAAGCAAAGCATTTATTCAATCACAATTATTCATCTTAAAAAAAAAAAAAAAGTAAGTCTATAATCCAACACCTGTAATGAAAGAAAAAGGGTAGAAATAAAAAAAAAAATTAAACTAACTAATTACTGGGTTTATTCCAGCTGGATGTAGGGATTTTCTGGTCCCAGTTGAAAATATTTTAATTCACACCAGTGCTATTTTATACAACAAAACCCAGCTCATGGGCTGAGACAGAAAGACAACTTGAAGTATCTAGGTATTACATTTACATCTCTTCTGGTTGCCCAAGGGCTCTGATGACCCAGATCCCCCAGTACCCGCCTGTCAGTTCACTGCTTTTTCCATAGCAAGCAGCTCATAAGGCATCTGACTCCTTCCTCACACTAAACTAACTCTCTCTTTTCTTTCATTATGAAAAGAATAATTTACTTCTAAACAACTGTGCACAAGTACCTGATTTCACTGGCTGCTTCATTGTTTCCAGTGACACTTGTTCAGCCATTTCAAACAGTGATCTATCCTTACATTTTTATTACCAGAAAGTGAATTCAAACGCTAGTAAAACCTGTTCATCATTGCATTCAGAGTCAATCTCCTTTAGGACGCCTCTGTCAAGGCCCTCTGTATTGCAGAGCTGTGTTATCACAGGTGAGAAGTGGGAACTACATGGATCAGTGCTGGATTTTTGTCTGCATTGGATGGTGACACACAGGCACTTGTGTTACAATGCGCTATCCCAATTCCTCCAAAATACACGTGCATACTAAAACTGATCTGTAGGGAAGAGCTAAGTCCATATAGCAAGAAACTCAGCTGGCAGTTTTTATAAATGTGGATGGCTGGAAACTCAAACTTCACCTTAATGAGATCAGCTTTCTTGGCTCTGCATAGAGCCAGCTAAGAGAGAATGTCCTTCAGGTGGCTGATGCAGAACAGCTAAATCAGGCTTCTGTTCTGACTCACTGTGGAGAGGACACACTCTCTCCTTCTCTTTCCCTTTATTGAAAACTGAGGGTGTTTAGGCAAGATGGTTTCCCTAGGAAAAACTGTCCTTTGGAAATATCTCCTAGGTTAAAAAATTCCTATAGAGTTTGAATAGTCATTTATTTTACATTGCACTATTTAAAAGAGATTGGAAAACAAATTGCTCAAAATGTGTTGTCTTTAATATATGGAAACAAACACAGCCAACTGATTAATATCTTTAAAAAATGCACAACTTTTCTCATTAAAGTGGAATAAGACTTAATTTCCTTAAACTATTGTTGATTTCACTTAGAGTCCTATAAAACATACCCTCTTTAAAATAGATGCAAATTGATGCATCCTTCATATACACAGCTGTCAAGATACACTATTTTTTTATTTTTTTGTTAAAGTAAAATGAAGTTTTCACATTTGCTTGTGTACTGGGGAAGGAAAGCTTAATGTGTTAAGAATTATCTTTCCACAAATATTTACTTTCTAATAGACAGTCACACCTTTGACTACTTTCCAAATGCTGAATACTAGTTAATGGCCTTAGTAACAAAATTAAATAAATGCATTCATACATTGCATACATACAGTGACGTAATTTTTCACTTTTTTTTTTCTTCAAATTAATAAAATTTCCCTATAAACAGCTAAACCCCAATGTTTTTCTAGTTTTCACTTCACAAGGAACTTTTACAAGACTACTTTTATTGGCTAAATTCTCTCCCAATGTCTTACCTGACCGACAAGCAATGTCCACATCCTTCTCAAAATCAGTCTGTAACAAGAAACAGTGAAACAGAACAGCCATTATTAATTCAGCAACAAACCACAATACCTTTTTGCCAACTAGCACTTCCAAAATGTCCTACTTACAGGGTCATAGTCTCTTAAAAGTGGTTTCTTGTTGCTGAGAAGGTGAAGTGTATTGTTTTACAACAGCAGAGCTTTACAAAGTTTTCTAAAGTATAAGTGGGTGATTTTCAAAGTATGCTGCCTGACCAGAAAAAATAAAATAAAATAGGTGGGAGTATATAATTTTAATATAATGATTCAGTGTACAGTTTTTAATATATATAGAAGAATAACTTCTACATCTCATCAACGGATCTTCTTTAAGGAAGCTTTTCATGGTAATGTTATGAAAAGAAGTATGAAAAATAGCCTGCATTACAAATTACCGTGAATAAGTGTAATTCAAATAGTCCCTTCTGTTTGAAAGTTCATTAATTTGTTATGAAATGCTTATCTGTTATGAAACATTCTGCCATTTCTTGCTACTAATGTAATCATATAAATTTTTGTACTCCCTGAAAACAACTATTACTTATTTCATTGCGCAAAAATTAATTGTGTGAACTAAGAAAGAATTTTAACAGTTGGAAATCAAAGCACACTTTTCCTAGCTAAAAGCCTATTTACTCTGTTGGAGAATTTATTTACTTTTTCTTTTTATTTTCACAAGAAATTTATTCCATTCTAAATGTTTAGTAAAACTTATCTCTTTTTGGCTTGTGAAGTCCAAACATTAAGTTATTTTTTTAGTCATCATTTTGAAGGGCATCTGCTTGCTGTACCCTGCCTTTTTGCTGAGCCTTGCATGTCTTTAGGGCCTGATTCTGACCATTGTAGGCAATGACAAACTTTTTTTCAAAGTGAAGAGACCAATATGTTATCTTAATATATTACCTAATAATATTAGCAAAATTTACTATCTCTTAATTTAACACACTAAATAGATTCCCATGTAGAATGTCTAGCTGTTTCTCCTTGTCTTGTTTGAGAATGTTTTTCAAGATCTTGTGAAGGGAAATATGTCAGTACTCTTCACACCAACACTAGAAAAAGTCACAATATATCATTAGTTTTTATTCTCTTATGTAAGGATCTTTTATCCTAAAGAACACTGGTGCAAGATACTAATTCACTGTGCTCCATTAAATAACCACACCAATAATTTAAAACTAGCTAAAATATTTAAGCAAGCAGATGATGACCTAAACAGTCTTTTGCTTAGGTGTTAATATTTCAACCATGCAAACTTGCCCCATACAATACAGTAAGTTTTTGTTAGGAACACTAAATTCATATTCAAAGAAGAAAATAAAAGCTAACCATGATTTGAGCGTGTCCATTAGGAAAAGAACTCGAAGAATCTGCATTGATTGGATCCTGGCAATTCCTTAGCCGACATCTGAAAGCATCTTGAACCTGTGAAAAAAATATCTTATACTGATTCTCTTGTAACATCATCAACTCTTATTAGAGATTAAACTAAATCATATGGAATACAATGCATGACTTTTCTTTAGCTCACTTCATAAATCAGAGGCAATAAACATAAATGCCTATTTCTGTCACTTCATACATTTGTTATACTTTGTGACTGCTATAAATTTGTCAGTTATCACATCGAAGTAGTTTTATGTATGCCCAGCATTAGCTACTAGACAGTGATTGTATGGTATTTAGGCTAAATCTGTCTTGGTGATAGTATTCGGCTTTGTCTTACTTTGGTAGAGGTCTGATAACAAGTTTAATAGATATACTGCTATCATTGTGAGATAAAGTGTTTCTTCTTCTTGATAAATGTATGATTCTTGAAAGACAGTTCTTTACAGTTATTGTAACCAGACAGTTATTGAAATCTGTTCTTAACAATTAGTTTAATCTCCTAATTGTACTTGAAAGGGTAAGTCTATTTGAAAGATATTACTAATTCCAATAATAATCTTTAACTCCACATACAGAGAATCTAATGCATCTTCTCTAGGAGAAAAACTCTTCAGATGAGAGAAATATTTTCAATGTGAGCATATGAAGAAAAGAATGCTTTTTGCATATAGACAGATTTCTTGAAAGTACAAAAGGAAGTTATCAGAAATTACTGTTTATTAAAATGGTCCATAAAGTAAATTTGAAGACTTGTCCCTAAAACACAGTATATTTGAGGAATCATTTTTTATCGGAAATGCTATTTTTACATTCATTTTGGACAGAGTGTATGTCTAAAGAAATACTATTATTCACCACTTTCTTAGAAACGTGCCTCAACAGAGAGGCACATTCAAAAGGAAAATGCAGTTCCTGTTTGCTGACAGCAGAATGCAAACATATTTTACTTCTTTCTCTCAACAATAAGGATGTCAAGGCAACTTTTGGAATATAATGTTTTATGATGTGAATTTTAGTGCCAGAAATGTAAGTGCCTATATTAAATATCTAATTATATTCCTGATTTCAAGATGTGACTTGGAAAACAGGAACTTGGTTGGGTGATACAATTTCTTGTTCAAATATAAAAGTACTATGAATGAAATGTGTATAAAAATACATTCCATTTATTATCTGTAAGAATTACTTGATGTCTTATTAAGAATATTTAAAAGGAAATTTTTTTTCTACTCATGGACATCTTATGAACAGCAGAAGAGGATAATTCATCAATTGTTGCTGATGAGAAGTTGTCCTCTTTAACTGTATCATATTCTAATGTAAATTGTTTAGAAGCTATCACAAAAGCAAAAATGAAATTTAAAAAAATTCTAATTAGAAGCATTTTTTTAAATGGCTCAACCCTTAAATGAATAGGAGTGTTCCAAAGTCTTGATAAGTGACTGTTGCAGCTGGAGGGAGCCAAAATAGGGCAGAAAGAAAAATGAAGCAAGGTGGGAAGATTTGGATTGATTTCAAAACACCAAGACTTACCACACGTTGTAATTTGAAGTGTGTCGTATTGAAATTCAGATTCTGATTTTAGGTCACTACACTTGCTTTGGTTTGCCATGTGTTTGATGTTAATTTAATTTGGCATCTTCCAGTTGCTGCAAATTTAATCCAAGCCTTCTCTCACTTTATTAATGCTGAAGTTAGGTCACACTTCAGAGTTTTATGCTCTTGGATAAGCACTGGCACAGTGATTTGACAAAAATTATAATAAAAAATGCTTCCTTCAAAGCATCCCCAGCCGTGCTGAATCTCATCTCAAGGCATATGATGCCTGACCCCAAAGCATTGTTACTTCAGAATGTACTATTTATCTCACTGCACTCTGTGCAGAGGGCCTCCTAATTTTTGTGACTCTGTGTTCATGGAGGTTCCCCAGTTGTAATAGCTCCACACATCTCAAGAATCTCATGTCATACTATCAGTGCCTTCTACATTAAAGCAGTGAATCGTGATTTTAGGATCCTCTTAAATGTGCATGTTTCTTACAGTGCTTCCAAAGTGCAAGCAGCATATGATCAGAACACGTTACCAGAATGTCAAATGTAGCATTATCTATGATACTGACATATGTTGCAATTTCTAGGTGTCCTCATCCAAGCCAAAATCAAAATGGTTGGACTTTCTAAATACCAGATAACTCTTCTAAACTGCTTGCTCAATATTGTTGAGTAGGTAAACACTGTGCTGTCTTTACATTTTACTTTGAAACATAATCTTGCTTTTCCCCTGCCTTTTAACATCAAGTTACAAGATTTTCTTAGAGCCAGGCAGAGAAGGAAAGACAGATGTGATGAACATGCAGATACCAGGGAAGTAGTTTCCTTAGCAACAGTAACCAGCTCCAAGCTTTTATAACTTACCCTTGCCCTACTCATGTACTTTTTATTTTTCTCCTGCAGTTCTGAAATGTGGGCTCTAGACACCAATGATGAATTTAATCCAAATGCTCTCTACTCTGCAGAGCACAGCTAAAGAAAAAATTACATGTGGTTCCTCCCATCACCAGCATTAACATAAGTTACTAATTGTGATTCAAATCAGCTTTAAAGCATCTTATGTTCAAACAGATCAGGCAAACTGTTTTGCTGAGATAGATAAGCTTCAACACTGGCCCCTTGTATGGTTCTGTAACACATCCATCACAATCTTCCAATGCCCAATTAGGTGTTTAAACAGCAAGGTGAGGGCAAAAAAGAACAACTCTAGGCTCTCTGGTCTAAGAAGGCAAAATAAAGCAATAATATCTAACTACTTTTCATTTTTCTTCCAAGATTTCCAAATAGTCTGGGAAAGGTCTTATGTTTGAAAAGTATCATATTTATTTTAGAAGTTAGGAAATAGAAGTCAAGAAAGATTTAATGTCTTTCCAAAAGACACTGAATTGACGGTGGACAGAAATAGATGACACATCACTTAGCTGTCTTCCAGCTGTACATCTTAGTTGGCGAAAATCCCTAATGCAGCCCCTGCCACAAAAGGTCTTCAATACAGTGTGTTAAAGATAGTAACAAATGTTTCCATCATTTGTGTTTATATCAATACAACTAAGAAAAAAAAAGGGCTTTTATATACAATTGTAGAAGTCTGTCTCTTTTTGTGATGTAATGACACTAAAGGCATAGTAAAGCAGGGCTGTCCTCTTTGTTTGAATTTTATGGAGATGTATTCCTCCCCAGATTTTTTTTTCCCCTGACAGTCAGAATTATTGTTTTGCCTGTGCTGGCGTGCTATAAATATTAGATCAATCTTATAGGCTATAACTGAGATAGCTTTCTAGCCCTCATCAAGAGTGACAAATATGTTGGCAGGATTTCCTTGACAGGCACTGGCAGAGCTAAATGCTTTTGCAGACAACCAGAAGTACCAGACTATTCCTTCAGCAGGGAGGCACCATGTGCAGAGCAAAGGTGCATTGCCCACTCTGCATGGTGGCCACTCTCTTGGCCTGTACTCACCTGGGGGTCTCTGGAGCTGGAAAGCCAGACTCCAGAGTCACACTGAAACATTTCTGACTGGACTTACATCTCTTTCTCTAAAGCAGACAACCATGACTGCTGCTGCAAACTGAATCAAACAAGTGCAGACCATACACATTTTTGAAATTAAAACTGATTCAAGTGCATCAACTTTTACTTCTTTATGCTTCTTGAGGAAATTTCTATGAAAGTTCTTTTCCCATATGAAAAACATTGCCTTAATTAATTTCTCAAGTGTTTTGACCAGTTTGCAATTTAAATCTGGAGGACTAAAGAAGATTAAATGTGTTCCGTCAAATAGAGTTCAGTCAGCAATATACCTTGGCTTCTTTGTCTTCCACCAACACCACTATCATCATTTTGGCTGGAGATAATCTACTGATTAATGAATAAGTTGTTTCTGTACATTTATTCTGCCTAAGTTGTCATAGTTGAAGAAGAAACACCTCCTCCATTTTGATAAGGCAGAACCTCATCAAACCTTGGTGCTTTTTGGGCTTCACTGGGAGGTCTTCTCAAAAGGTAATTTTTCAAAAATACCAAATAAATAGATTATTTAGCTGCTTTATAAAATGCCTTTCTTAAAGAATTCCCATGTTAGAACTGCTGAGACTGACTTGCTGGAGCAACTTGTGTTAGTTGTTAAACAGTGTAATGATTATTTGCAGGTTGATTATATACATATCTATGTATCTATATATCAATATATCTAAATATCTAAATATCTCTATATATATGTCATTTGCTAAACAAGCGGTGAATAAAATAAATCATAACTAGCTGACTTTTTACACATAAACCTAAAGAAAAGATTCCTGTATAAGCATAATTATAATAATTTCTGCATATTGCCTACATTAGAAACAGTGAGCTAAGAGTGGTTCCAATAAAGGTATCCTACAAATTTGAAAATTGAGTTTACATATAGAAAAGACTAATTGCACCTCAATCACCACAACCCTAGCTGCAGATATGGTCAGACAAGAATGTTTCTATGAGATGTTCAGCATTACTGAAGCATTCTCTGGGAAGGAAGCATTTGCAGCAAAGAGCTGTCATTACAATAGGAAATCCTGTTCCTATAAAGGAATCCTTTAATTCAAGGCTTAGGGCATTGTTTGAAGACGTCTGTTGATTTTCATCTTTCATCAACAGTCAAAATACATTTTTTTCGAAATAAGCTTCTGCATTACTGCACTAATACAAGCTTAACTGCTGCTTTATTATTTTTTAAATTTTATTTTCTACTGTGCTATGCTAAATTATATTAAGATTTTCTCATAGATTTTGATTTTTTTTTTTACAAAATCACTGACTGATAACCAGGCATTTGTTTCAGCCTCTCTGGATCCTTACAAAAGACACAAGAAAACGGAACTAGGACAGAAGGAAATGGAGTTAGAACATGAGGAAACAAAATGAATTGGGGAATTCAGATTGGACATTAGAAAAAGGTTCTTTGCCCTGAGGGTGATTGGTCACTGGAACATGGTCATGGCCCCAAGCCATGGTCAGAGTTCGAGGAGTGTCTGGAAAACTCTTAGTCAAATGGTTTAGTTTTACGTAGTTTTTGTGAGGAGCAGGGAGCTGGACTCAATGATCCTTATGAGTCTCTTCCTACTGACAATATTCTGTGACTCTGTGAAAGATAATGTTGTTCATACTGCTTTAGTTTTTAATGTTTCACATGCTACCTCGAGTAAAAGATCTATATTTTAAAGTAAAAATATTTCCCTAGGGCAGTAAGTGGAAGGTGGTATGCCTTTTCTAGGGTAATTAATAAATCCCAGTGGATACAAAAATTTCACAGACAGGAAAACCAGTATGAAACCACTATTCTTTCTACTGAAAACAGATGCAGTGTCTTACCATTATACTAAAAAAATGCATGAAATGATTGCTTTCAGATTTACAGATGAGACTACCCTCTTTCCCAGATGTAAATCATATTGGAAAAGAAATTGCTGAAGAAAATAAGGGGACTGCAAGACAGTTCCACACAAAATAGATTTTTCTAGAATATTATCTCTTATTCTGCACATATTTTTACCCTGAACAAAAGGAAAAGTGAAAGAAAGAAAAAAGAAAAGGTATTAAATGAGGTAAGCCCCTTCGAATATGAGAGCTGATAAACCAAGAAATACGAAAGTTGATCGCCCCTAACAGTGTGATTAAAAAGAGAAGGAATCAGCATAATGTAAAGTGCTAATTTCTGCAAGATACTGATTTTTTCTTTAAAAATTGAAAACTTCATTATTTGGTAAGATAATCACACACACATAATGTGAAGGATAGTGATATAAATCTCATGCAAAGTGGTACAACGCTGAAAGAAAAAATTATGCCACGCAGATTTTTCATTAATATACTAAATTTCAGTGTTTAAAGGGCGTCAGTGTTGAAAAGGGAAACCCCTAAGAGAGATTCCTCACTCATAAAGCACTGTCAATAAATCTTTCTTGAAACATATTCCTGTGGGGTTTTTTTTGTTTGTTTGGTTTTTTTGTTGGTTTTTTTTTTTTTTTTTTTAATCCTGGGGTTTTCAAATAACTCCTGTCCATCCCAGGGAAATGTGCTGGATATTTTAATCTGGTTTACTGGTATGGTAAGTATCCTGAGGCTGATAAATGATTGGCACACAGGTATGCCCACGGACTGGGAACTACTCTCCAGTCCAGCTCCACCTGCTCATTTTTGATGGAGGGCCCCATTACTGCAGATCTGCCAGCAAAGCTGTTCGCTACTGCTCTCACACCCATCTCAATAAAATGTGGGGTTAGTTAGCAGGTTGGGCAGGTTAGAGAAGCTGTCACCAGAGCCAGATTAAAGAGCACTTGTGCAGGAGCTTTGCCATCAGATTTCAGTGGTGATGAATCCCGTGGCAGGTGGCACTGAGCTGTGAAGGGCAGGCCAGGGTACTGCTTGTCCTCGCTGTTCTCACAGCACTCATCTGTCTTCACCCTCGCTGTCCCCATAACTTTAGTATGTACCTGAGTTTGTAGATCTGAAATGGCAGATCTTCCCCAACATAACACACCATCTCCTTGTGTCCTCTTTCAGGGACAGTATAAGCTGAAAAAATGTTGTATTTGAATCTGTTTTAGTGTAAAAATCTACAGCTTTTGGTCTTCAGAAGGGTATTCATGTTTGCCTTTTCCTATACTCATTGGGAAAGACTAACATTTAGAAAACAACTATACTTGGGATTGATTAAAAGACACCTTGAATTAAGTTGGTAAAGTTTTATACCAATATTTTGCACTTGGAATTAACTGATCTTCCCCCTCTCTTTCACTTTTTCTCTTTTCCTCTTTCACTTAATCTTATACATCTAACCATAAATTATTTTCCTCTTTCCATGAAATATATTTCTGCAGAGTAAGCTGTACAGAACATTGAAGAGTAGTTGAGAGATTAACAGGAGCAGAGTCCTTTGGAAAACTGGGAAGCCATTCCTCACCTCCCTTCGGAGAATACAATGGACCATGACAATAACAAAGCCTTGCAATGAATCAAATACTGCAAAAAGTATCTGAAATAATATTGATCTTTTGTCTGTCATGGCCAGAACTGCAGACATCCAAGTCAGTGCTAGAAGTGGCAACACCACACAGGAGCTCCAAAGGGATGCCCTATTGAAAAAAAGAGAAAAGCAGCATTGTAATATTGAAGAAAGATACTAAAAGCTCACTATTAAAATAAAACATATTTAAGGATATCACTTTATCAATTTAACTTGAAAATCATAGACAAGAATGTAACAATTGTACTTTATGTTCTAAAGAATATCCTGTATTCAGTTAATAAAGACATTTGCACAATATTTTTTAAAATATTTAAATGTGCTTAGCACTTTATACAGTGTTAGCAAACACAGTTGTCATCATCAAACTATTGTCTCACATGCACTGTATAAGATTTGTAACAAGAAGATGTAAATGATCAGGACTAACATGGCATTACTGGCGGTGGTGGCTGACAAAGCTGTTGTTGAAACTACTCCACACTTGGCACATTTGAGCGTCAAACCGCTATGAGGCTCACTCATCTGACTGCAAACAAACAGAACACCCACAAAAAGAACAAAATATTGAATTGTCACCAAAAAACGTTGCTACCGAAATTTACCTTTTAAATATGACATCATGCAGAAAAAGTAAGTAGACTTATTCAAGATGAATGCTCTACATTGTTGCAAAACTGTATTTGGTACTTTACATTATTGTTAGCTTTAAATGTTAATACTACGGGGCTTAGTTTCATACAAACTCCATTTCTTCTATTTAATCTACAAAAGGCCCCAAATGTCATTAAAAACTGCTCAGTACACTGAAGTAAAGGTGTAGTACACGTGCTAGGATAGACACACAAAGTGAAATCCCTCTATTCAGACCTGATGAAAGACTGTGGGATCCAACCATGACTGAGAAAGAGCACAGGTCACTTAAAAGAGGAATGTGAAGTGTGGACCATTACAGAGCATTAATAGGGAAAGAAACCTGCAAAATTTATTCAAGCACCAAATCAGCATGTACATACTGTATAGTTAGAATTGTACCAGTGATTTGCATGGCCCACTAATATCTGGAATGGTTTTATTCGTGTCATATGAAGGTCTGAATACAGGGCTTGAAATGTATGGAATCTGATGAAATAAATATCAGTTGGTACTAAAAAAGGGTGACCTCTTTTGCCTTCTAATAAAACACAGTACACAAGCATTAAGCTCAAAGCATTTTGTACAGACGATTGTACCTCTGCACCTGTCAGAAGAGTTAGAGGACAAAACCTGGAATTTAAGTTTTCCATACAGCATGAATTCAGCTTCTCGAATCAACTAAATAAATATTTTTTCTATTCCTTCTCTTTCTGCTATCAGAGCCAGGAGTAACCAGAGCTGAATAAGATGTGATATAGCTGACAGGAAGGATGTTTTACCTATTCCCAGCTGGAAAGTGGTCAACATGATGAAGATAAGTAACTTTTTGGGTTTTTTCCCAGTTATTTCAACAAACTGAACTCTTTGCCATTGCCAAAACCAGCACTCACAAGGCTTTCAACATACTATCCAAGATAACATTGAACTCCAGTGCTGTTCAGTTTGATAAACCAAATTATGATTTTGCATTAAAAAGTGTGAAGTATATTTCCCATAAAAAGGTGGTTTCTTCCATAAGAAAATAGTGAGAACCAAGATCTTTTATAAGATAATTTTGGGGTGAGAAAATAACTCAGTGAATCCACATCAGTTGGCACCAATTAAAAACATAGATTAAAGAATGAATTAGAAAAATGCCTTGGGCAAGTATAAACTAAGCTTGTGGAAGTACTTTCTGTCTTTCCCTGGCAGTGCTTCAGCATTATTAGACTGGATAATTCTCTTTGCCTCTACAAAACTGCTCTGGATCTTGCAAATAATATTAGAACTTGATGTGTGTATAAACCAAATGTAAATTTTCAGCCTGGGCATTTGCATTTGATTCCTCTTTTACCAGAAAAAGGATTGAGATCATGATTCAGATCCATCAACATATCTTTTCCGACTTGTTGATTCCCCATATGCTCGTTAAGGTGATAAAAACCATGGAATTAGTATATTTTGCCCCATTCACTTATTTTAAATCCTAGGTCTGAACTTTTGACAAATACAAGTTCAATGTTTGTCAGGAAGAATGAAGTTGCCTTCCTGAGGATGGCTGGCAAAAGATACTTGAGGAATGAGTGACAATCACCTTTCTAGAGGAGATCAAATGATGAACCAATTTCTATGCCCCAAAGAATGACTCAAGAGACGTCATCTGCCAAGTAGTATCAAGCAATGCTGTTGCCAAACCATCTCATAATATCACACAAGTTGTTTCTCATTAGGGTATCTACATCTTTTCCCAAAGATTTCTAAAAAAAACAATCTCTGATTCTGTATCCATTTATTTTAAAGATAGATTATTTTAAAATAAAATATTTCTTTATTAAGTTGCACAATTAGAAAACAAGTTACTTGTTTCACCAAGAAAATAAAGTATAAACAAATAGATTTCTATAGCCTACCACTGCATAGCTGGGGGAAAAAAATCAAACCAGTTAAATCTGTTTGAATATCCCTACAAAATGTACAAAGCCAAACCTGTGACTGTTCCAGCTCCTTATATCACTGGAATTAGAGCATATGTGAATTTGAATTGGCGATTACTAAGTCGTTGCTACTTTTGAAATAATTTGGGTAGTTTTATAATATTCTAGACCTCACTAGTGTCATTACAGAGTTCAGAATGTTGATGGAGCGATGTAGAAAAAAGTAAGGTTATTAAATTAATATTTTCTAATGAAGACAGAAGAAATAGAATTACAGAGTTTGGTACATGTTTGTCAAAATGATGGTGGAAGAACTGAAAACCAGAAAGACTTGACTGAATTATTATAAAATGCAAATCACACCAGCTAAAGTATTTATTATAATTGTACTCATCAAACTTATTAGGAATGCTATTTTTAGTTACATGGTGAAATAATTAAAACTGAATCTGCAATAAATTTGCCCATAGCAGTAATACACACAAAAATGAAGATACCATCATTTTTCATTGTTAGAAACACAGATATTGGTGGAGTTAAACTAACACCTGGCTCAAAATACAACAGTAGAAAATATAACTGTAAAAAAATCATTATTCAAAGTTTAAATACACTTTCATAGGCATTAGCAAGGTGATGATGCAGTTGTGAAATATTTTTCTCCAATATGCAATGAAACAAGGTTTGCTGCTGCAGTACCTCATTGTCACCCACTGTGGAACACTTTCTGATACCATCAATCATAATCTTTTCTTCCCATGGTAATAAACAGAATTTTAATGTAAACGGAAGTAAATAATCAATAAGATACATTTACATTTTTTCTTTTTTAACTCTTAAACCATGAGGATTGTTTTACTTTAATGTTCTTTTACACTAATTTAGAAAATACACCTATGTAGATGTTATGTGGATGTAAGTACAAAGGTAAATTCCTAATGTTTCCAGTCAAAATGGTGGAATAGCATTGACCTAAGTAAGAGATATATTGCTGTAAAATACATTTTATAACAATTAACACAAATTAGTAACATTACTTGCCATAGCAATTAAATTTGACAGCTTCACAAAAAAAATCAGTTCCTTCAGTATACACAGTTCATGAAATTATCCTAACTGCAACAGCTTTACTCATGTAACCATCCTGTGAAACCTCTGCTCAGATTTGTTAAATCTTCATTCTTATTAACTTAATACTTTTGTACTTGTGTTTTATTATATTGTTTGTTTAGCTGCATTCCCTCAGGATAATGCAACAGCAGCTTTTGAGATTAATGGAATCTGTTAGAAACACTGTTACACTTATATCAAAGTTCACAGCACAATCAAAAGCATTTTTGGTGAATATCTGTAACTGAAAATTGGTGATAAAATTTTAATATGCTTTAAAAGAACCCAGTTGTTGCTTACCCCGCTCTGTGTTTGAGTTTTTTATCTAGGATTCCATCTCTGGAAACAAGTTTATTAAATACCAAAATGCCAATCACCATGTTGACCTGTCAAACAGAAAAAAACCAGTTGATCTTTCAGTGCCTAAAAGAAAATATTGTATCCTGGCTGTATTGTGTTACAGGCCTGGAAAATGCCTCCTCTTACATTTTTGAGCATTCCTTCAAAAACAGTGTATCAATGTCCCTGAACACATCAAAAGGCTGTATTCTCAAAGAGGTGACATATGCACACACCCTGCAACAGGCTTGTTTTAGAACATTGAATTATGCCTGGTATCAAGCTGTATATGTGTACATGTCTGGTGGCCAGAGGCTTGAGTAATTTAACTTTAATATTTTGTCAGTTTTAATTGCAACAATATATACCCCATTCCAGGAAAGCCACGGCAATATGAGTTCTCTGCACAGGGAAGAACTAGTCAGAGCATAGCCCCTTTTTAAACATTTATGGCCCATGTGGGTGTTCCCACTTATGCAGAACCAGCCTGTGGTTTTCCATATCTTCCTGCATATAAATCACTGTCTGTCATTCACCAAAATGTCAGTTTTGAGACTTGTTTGGCTGCAATTTACTAATTTTGTGGACCAGATGAATTTCTGGGATGTCTGTTTAGTCCCATTAAAGTAAATGGTGTTACGATCACATACATGGGTTGAAGATCTAACCTAAAAAAATTCAAGTGTTTTAGCTGTGGGACTTTGGTACTTAATGGACATATTAATGGCATTTAATGGACAAGTTAATGACTGTTATTATCCATTTGTATTATTGAACTGAACTCTATTAACCTGCCTCTCCATGGCCCTGCAAATAGGTAATACCGACTTCAGAATCTATTACATGAATGTTCCTTTTTGTTAATTATTAGAGAAGGATAATCCTTTTTTCCTTTCAAAGTGCTTTTTCAAAACCTGTTCCAAAATAACTAATTGTTGCTAGTCTGCCCTGCCAATTCTTTTTCAACTTTATTTTCAGCATTAACATTTTTCAGCTGATGTTATATAATTCTTTGGCTTCATATGCTCAGGCTTAAGTGGCTGCATGGAACAGCTCCTTTCCACAGCTCCCAGATAATGGTAGGGCAAACTGTGACTGGGAACTTCCAACATCTCTGAACAAAGACTTGCCAATTAAACAGAGAACATACAGTTACTTCCATGTGAAATTAGAACTGGCTTTTTGTAAACATCTTTGGCTCCTCTACCATGACAGGCACTGTGAGTTGTACAAAAGGATCCTGGCTTGACTCCAGGCAACGATGAGACAAACTCTAAGGGAGTAGTAAACATCCATTTCAGGAAAATTCACGTAGATACATAGCTATATCTTCAATGACTAATAAGACTGATTCTCCTTTACAAGAGAAAACCAGAAATAACCAGTGCTGAATGAGTTATCAGTACAAAATTTCTGGAGTGGAAAGAGGAATTAGATTCAAAATCTGTAAGGGAAAAATGCTAAATAAATTGTTGTGAAAAATCCATACAGATTGCAGAGCAGATGTCTGATAGCCGATGGCACAGGTAGGATGTAATTCATCTTACCCTGAAGTAGACATCTGAAATACTTCTGAGGGTTTGATCTCTAAATGTATGTATTTTTCTTCACTGGCAATGAAATATGGCTGGGAAAAATAACTTAGATGCAGAAATCTACATTGCAGATAGCTACAATTAGGCAGAAATGAATCCTACACCTAAATGCATGTCCAGAGATGTGGAAGATTAATACACAAATGAGTAACATTTCCCAGCTATGACAATTTTTTTCTTTGCCTTTCAAAAGCAGTAGCCATGGAGAACTTGCTGGCAGGTTCCACTCCTTCTGTTGCTTTTGCTGGCACAGCAATCCACTGCCAAGCAGCACTCTATCAAGACTGTCACTGAGTTTCACAAGGCAGTGACAATTGCGTAGATGCTGCTGATAATAACTCAGTGATGCCTGTAACAAGTCTTCTGTACCACTAATCAGTACATTATTCTTTCACAGCTTACTGTGTAAACATGGAGAGATAATTGGTACAAAGAAGTGATATAATCAAATGAATCATGCATTCAAAATACTGAAGGTATGTTAAACAACAGTGATCTCAGTATTTACAGCAAAATGCAATGTTGCTTTATATCTAAGCTTTTATAATGGAAGTAGCACTTTCTATCACTTCATGCAAAAATACTGGGAATTATATTAACATTTACCAGTACAACAGCAGCTGCAGGTCCAACGAAAGCATAAAGTAGCCCTCCTTCCAGAGACAGCCAGCAGCTGGAAAGAACATTAGAGAAGAACTAACACAAATTAAAAATAAGTATAACACATTGTCAAGAGAGCATTAATAATTACTACAGCATATTGTTCAGATATATGACATTATTCATATGCACACACAAAACCCAGTTGCTTTGTTGATATGATGAAGTAGAGAGTTGAAAGATATTTCCATTAGCAGTGGTTAACATTTCAAAATCTTTAATGTGAGTAATACATAAACTAGAATGGCCGAAATGTATAAAGAGCACAATAGAAAGTAAGTTTGCAAATATTTATTGTACCTCCTCTAACCATCTATGATGAGTTAACTGAAGAGGTCTTGCCAAGTAGGTATCTAGAAACATTTCTAGTTTACCACATCTGATAGTTCTATACTTAAAAGTGATGAAATTTTCAAGTACCTGTAATATAGAACTTCAGAAAAAAAACAGGTTTCTACCTATCCTGTCACTTAATAATTGCTATTAGAACTACACCTTAAAGACAATATTTCCATTGGAGAAAAATCATATATGATATATGATCTGTTTTGTATTCTGTCTAATATTTTGCAAACAATTTAAATGTATATTTTAAAGCATCTGAAAACTGTATTTTCTGGAGACCACCTAATCTCAAAGAGCTTGTCATTCTGCATCAGGGCTTTCACTGAAAACCATCAGATTTCCAAACACAGAGCACTTACAGAATCAGATTCTAAATATTTGATATACTATGATGCAAAGCTTTCCATATCTGCAAAACAGGAGCTTCAAACACTAAAGTAAATGCAGCTGTGCTATCTTCCCAGTGATTACACATTCAAAGAACAGCATGTTTATTTGCATGCATGATCACACCTACATATGAGGAAACTCCAGTATATACATTCAAATAATTTACTTGGATTTCATCTCCAGAAACATTCACATCAGAATCACACGTATCTTCTTTATTTTCCAGTAATGTTTTTGTACTTTTCAAAACCAAGTAAAATCATAATATTAACGGGCTCTCAGGACTTGTATTCACACTCCAAAAAATAAAAGCATTTTCCATTGTAATGAAGCCATGTGAAAACTGTCACATGAACGCAATGGCGCCAGTGTGCTAAATTCTGGAATGACAAATGGATGCAAATAGTTCTTATCTGCTTCACAGTTAAAAAGGTAGCACATGCCAAGCTATTTTACACCCTACCTCAAAAACCACTAATGCTCCATTTATTTTTGCAGTGTCAAAGAAAAAAAGCTTTTAAAATTTTCTGCAGCTTTTCTTACTATTTTTTCAAAAGCTGTTATTATTGTCAGTCTGGGAATACAGACTTCTGAGCAGGGGAAATGCACTCATAGTCCACTTCCTTACCAGTATGAACTTTTAAACTTAGTGAAGATGGCCACTTTGAGTAACTAGGACTTGTAATTAAAATTTTCATGGTTTTGGGAGACAGAAGCAGTAATTTATAAAAATAGTTGATGTATTGTTGTTCAAACATAATTTCAGTTACCTGTGCTATGAAAAGGGTCAAGAGCAGTTTTTTCTAAATAAAAAATAAAAACCAGTTTCTACCACAAAACCCTTTGAGACCAAGGAAAAATTCTCCTCCCTTTTTCATGTTATCAAGAAAAATGGCTGTTCAAATGAGTGATTTCCACTTAGAGGTAGAGCTGGAAAAAATTTAGGGGTTGTCTGTTTTTCACTTAACCTCTTTTTTACACAAGCTGAATTTTCAACAGTCTGGATTTTCACCAGTGTGTGACATCATTTTGCAATATATTCCAAATTTCCTAGTTGATGATTGAAATTAAATTTTCCTCCATCTTCTTTTGTTGAAGACTGCAGATAGATTTTCAAGTGCCTTCCTACACTACAAGGCAATTCTAGTTGATTTTTTAATATTTTTTCCTTGCCCTCTTTCTTTGTTCTGATAGGTTTTTTTCCTGTGTTTTATAGATGTTTTTATTTTGTTCTCCTGTTCTGTCTTCTTTCTCTCTGATGTGCACATAGCAGAAAACCATATAAATTGATTAGTGTTAAGAGCAGCCACCAGTGGCTTTATGGGACCATGTTCCATGGTCATAAAATTCTGCTGAGTGATGAAGCATCTGTACACCTGCTCCTGTGTCTTGTACATTTTTTGAGATGTTTGATACTCTCCAGGAGATTGGTTCCTTAAGAGAGCATGGCAAGAGTATGACTATGACAGAATTTTAATTTTTGCTGATGCAAAAAATTCCTGGAATTTATCTGTACTGTATGTTTACATGAGCAATTCACACAGGTTTATTAACTATAAGTTTTAGTAGTGGTGTTTTCATAGCTCTGATTTTCTGAAAAGAGATAGCAACAATATTTATTAGAGAAATAGCTGGGAAAAGCTACTAAGCTTTCAGACACACTAATCTTTTCCAGATAACCTGAAATATCTGTAAACTTGTCTCTGTGGGTTTTTTATTATTTTTAGGAAATCCCTTCAGCCTCTGTATCTCTATCACTACAAGTGTCTGGGTGAAATATTTTTCTTATGTAGTTTTAAAAATACAGAAATATAATTGCCTAACAATTAGGACTCAGAAAAAAGGCAGAAATCAGAGACTGGTGATCACAGAAATGTCTTAAGTGTGAACAATTCAAGCACTCTCATCATACATATACCATACAAAACTGAGAGGTGCTGCAAAGATTCTTGGACCTTCTCCTTTTCCATGAATCTCTTCATGTGTGGGACTATGGAACTGGAATAAATTCCTTAATTTTCACTTTTAATCTTCTCCATGTAAAAGCTTCATTTTCAAAATGATCATCTTAAAGAGCACGAATAGTTTACAACAGGGTGTGTTTCTGACAGCAGCCAATTAGGCAAACAGGCAAAATATAGTGTAAGCAATTAAAAAACTTACACAAGTGCTTTAGTTATGGTAGGAAGAGCAGGACAGGAGCTCTGCTTTGACACTGCCCAACAGCTGTCATGAGACAAAATTCATTGCTGCCTTCTGGAGTGGGCCAGCACATCAGCTGGTGATGGAGGAGGAATCTCCATTCCTTTTCTTCACTGTTTTCCTTATGTAATTCTGATGTCAAATGCCAAGAAAATATATTTGCAAATAAGATGAGAAAGCTGAAATATGGTTCTATTTGTCCCTTGTACGCCTTCATTTGTTCTTTTTTTCACATAGTACCATGTCAGCTGGATTTGGATCCTGGGAGAAGAGCTGTTCTTTTTTACTTTCCAGGTTACTCTTAATGAATGATTTGTTTCTTTGTCTGAATATTTCAGAATTCCCTCTTTTAAAAATGCATTCAGCCCAGGAAGGAAGCGGGAAGCAATGTTAACTAAAGCAAGTACTCACACATGAATGATTTCAGTAGAGCAAATGTAATGGGAATAATCCTGCAAGGGATAGAGCTACATCCCCAGTGGGGGTCTGGACATCCTTATTTTGTGATTTGTAATTCTTACACCCTAAATGGTTTTCCAGTTGTGGTTCAAAGACTAAATAATAAAAAAAAGCCAGCAAGATGAGTACATAGTTAAAAAAGAATTCAGAGGAGTAGATTCTAAATATAACACTCAAAAGGGGGCTAAGGCCACTGTTGCACTTGCCAGCTCTACATGCAATTAAGCATTTAAGTTAGACAAGACATTCTTCATTAAAAAACTCAAGATGCACGTTGTCACAGTTTCAAACTGCAGTACTTGGTGGTGTGAGCTGGAACTAAGAAGGAGGTTTGGTTTTGTATTCTAACCCACCCAGAGCTGGAGTGCCAAGATGGTGAGACATACGGGGAAGGGAGGGGGAATCCTGATCTCACTCAGTGATGATGCTAAGGAGAATAATCAAATATTCATTGGAGGGAGGACTTGACCTAACTCATCCACATCTCTGATGAATGCCCTCATTACCAGTCTACAGAGTCGTGTTTCCTCTTTCTGTCAAGATGCAGACTCAATTTCTTGGGCAACATGAGGAGAGCTCCAAAGAGGCTGACCAAAGGAAGCACACTCTTGCATACATAATGGTTGTTGGAGTGCTCCACTGGCAGGAAGAAGGCTCAGCTGCTTCTTCATCAGAAGATGGAAGGGCAGCCTCTCCGAGGAGTTAATTTTCTAAGGTGCTAAATACACACTGGAACCAGCCAGGTGGTTAAACAGGAACTGTATTAGTTGAATGCAAATGAAGCACACAAATTTACTCCTTTCTGTCTCTCATATACGGCACAGTTCAGGAAATGGGCTGGATCAGGGTGTCCAGGAGAGAGGGGATGGATGGGAAAACTGTTTTAAGATGTTTGAAGGGCTTTGGCTCCAAGCTGCTCAGGGGCATTAAAGCCGAGGTGGTTTCTTGGTGTGCAGAAACCTGGGTGTCAAAGAGACTCTTGCCAGTACAGTTTTGGACATGTTTAAATGTTGGCAGAGGCTACCCATAACATTTAACATTCTCTTTTGTAAATCTATATAAATGTTAGGTGTCTAATTGGACCTAATGCTCAGTGTTTCTTAAAAGCTTGCTATTTCAAAATCTCAAACAAAACCTAGGACTCCTGGTGCTTTGCTGAGCTCAGTCCAAGACTGGTGTGCTGTTTTCTCTTTGTTCTTTTGTGGGTCACTCAGTGACTCTCAGGGCAGTTCCAGGTGTGAATGGATACCTGTAGAGTCTTTAGAGTGTGCTTTGCAATTCCTGATGGGTATGACAATCTTGATAATTAAAAACATAGTTTATCATTTCAGATTGACTTACTAGTGAGCTGTTCCATATCCTTTTGTCTTGGTAAAGCCTATTGATATTGCAACCACTAATGCTGGCAGTCCTGAAAAAAACCAAAACAGTAATAATCAGCAGATGCTGAGTAAAATATTGCTGTTCTGCCCGGACAAAAAATGACAGGGCAAGCTTAATGCAAAATGAACAATTTTACATGGAATGAATTATTTAATGAAGTACACTGCTATTGTAGGATTTGTTTTTCTGAAGCACTGGCAGGGAGGAGGACACTGTTTTCTGCCCACGGTGTACTGTTTCCATGTAGCTAAATTACTGGTACATTTGACAGGTCTTAACTAGAAAGAGGTTTCATGAATATTCAGAGAATATTTCTTTCTTGTTTTATTTTGATTTCTTGATATGACACTGCTTTGCTGAAAATCTTCTAAAATTTTGTTAAAACATATTTAGGAAAGAATGCTACAATATACACCAGGATACTTTGAGCTTAAGATATGGTGGAAAGGCTTCTAACCTAATTTTCCTTTTAGTGTCATGCTGTATACTATCTTTCAGTTTTCCTGAAGAAAATGATGATATTCTTGACATTGCCACTGCGTTAAATGTTTCATTCCAATGATTCTTAGGAAATTAATTTTACTGACTTACCCCATCCAAGGCACAGGAAACGCTTCCTTATGAGCCGTGTCCTAATTTTTCCAGTAACAGCCATATATGACTGCCACGCTTCTGTCAAAACCCAACAGAATGAAGCTAAGAAGAAGAAGTGTAAAAATGCGGTGGTTGTGGTGCAGATGCCCTGCAGGGAGCAAAGAGAAGCTCATGCTGAATACTTAAGGACATTCATTTCTGTTTTCAATTCAAAGAGTTGTCATATTCTATCATCTTGACCTTTATCCTTAGCATCAACTCTCCCTTTTCTCCCTTTATAATGTGGTGGCCACAACAAGCAAGGGAAAGAAAGAGAAATGTTTACGGAGATTAGGCAGAAAAGGTTTTGACTTGTTTTCCCAAACACTGAGATTTCTGAGCAGAGACAAAACCACAAAATAAATAATGCCAGCATATTTTTCTCTACACATTTACTTTGACCAGGAACCACCATAAAGCCAGTCTGGTAAGCCAGTTACAAAATTACTGGCTATAAAATCACACTGAGCTGAACAGAGTAAACGTGGAGATATAAATGCTCCTAATTGCCAGTTATATTTTATTTCCCTCCATGAAGAAAGACCCTTGTTATAAAATTTAAATTTGATTTTTTGATTTTTTATTTATATTTTATAGAACGTTAACCTCTTGGAACCTACTGCCTTAGATTTTTGAGGCAGGTTTAAGTATCATAACCTTAACAATTGCCCTGGATATTGTTTTTATGGGTACCAGTCATTTGTCATCTGAGAAGTATTTTGAGCAGATGCAATTGGCTTTCTTTTGTCACTGTAGTCCTTAATTAAACTTGACATTGTAGCTTACATAAATGAGCTTCTTGGCATAAATTATGATCTGCACTCCACTGTGTTGCTTAAAATGCCAGTAGCAGGCTGTAAAATGCACTCTGCTTTGTACCCCAGAACCAAGACCACACCAGTCACGTTGAGAATACCATTAGCACAATTTATCCTTAGCACAATTAGAAGTGTCAAAATTATGTTACGATTAAAAGAAAAAACAGTTCACACCCGCAACATCAATGAGATAAATTAATGAAAAAATGAAAGATGTAGATATTACTTCATGATTCTGTATGCATCATACACATCTAATAGTTACTTTATGCTTAGCCTTGTATTAAGGCTAGTCAAGAGTTTTTATTAAAATCCTAGCTGGGCAAATTATTTAGGGACATGATATGCACATTCCTACTTTATATATAGGTGTTTGCCCATATTGCTGATTCTAGGCTGATAGGAAGGATATGATATATATGACACCTGTGTATTACACCATCCGTGCTTTTTAGTTCATTTTACATTCTTTCCTTCCCAATATGTTTTGGATTGAATTTTCCATGGTGTTAATTTTTCCAGATTCTTATCTGAAATCAGTTGTGCTGGTTAACTCCAATCTTAAATAAATAGCTGATTGCTGATACCAGCTAACATTAGCATGAGCTGGCATCAACCTCTGAACTTTCAGAAATTTATGCACTTGAAGAGTCAAAATGTAATGCTTTCCTGCTTTGAATTTACAGATGTAACAAACACCTTGTCTTCAAACCCTGAGTCAAATTAACTATTTAAATCTAGAGGAAAGGGGTTCTGCATAATTATATGCAAGAGAGTTGTTGTTAATTAAAAAAAAAAAAAACAAAACAAAACCCACAACCAAAAAACAACAAGTAATGTAAACTGGGAAAAAACCAACAGATCCTGAAAGAGAACTAGGTATTCCATCCTAGGCTTTGCCATTAATTCTTATGCTTATGTCCCTAAGGTACATGGGTTCATAAAATCTATCCAGCTAAAGCCAGACTAAAAGCAGTATTTCCTGTACATGAAAAAAAAACCCCAAACTCCATCTATTTAAAATGAAAGTTCTGCAGTGAAACACACAATAAATATAATAGAAAATTCAAAAATGTCCTTTATTTAACTAGCTGGTTCATATATTATGAATTCCTACTATGCAATTTTAATTTGCTTTCTTTGATTGCAAGATCAGTGTTCTTGCAAAAGCTAGTGAGTTCTGTCAGAGCAAGAATTTGACAACAAAATTACTTTTGAGGAACAGTACAGTATCTTTTAAGAAGGAACTGCATAGTTTAAAACACATCTTGAAAAAATAAGTGAATATATTATTTCACTTATAAATAATGCAAATACAAACAAATTCTGATCTTTTTGGTGAAAACATTGCTAACTCTTATGGTTGACTTGAGTGCACACTCTAGGATCTAATTCATAATTTATCCTCTGTATTGAAAAACAGAGATGATGATAATCGGAGACAAACGTGGACATGGCTACTGTGGAAGAAAGAACTGTGATGAAAATGTAAATGATAATGTTGAGCAGAAAATGAGAAGACAGAAGCAAGTTTTATGAGAAGCAATCTGTGCTCTAGCTGGAATATATGACTGCTGATTATATCTAACTCTTCTGAGCAGCAGCAGTCTTTAATGAACAACAATGGTATCACTGATATAACAGTATATTTGCATCACATCCCATCAGAAAGATGCAAATCAGCCTCAAGACATCGCCAAGCAACCGCTGTGGGATTGTAATGACAGGTTCATGTGCAGGCAGTGCTTGCAGTGAACTCAACCTCCCTCCCTGCAAGAGAAGCAATCCTGGCAAACAAAACTGCCCCCTCCCAGGCATGGCCATGGGCTCAGCACAGTTGTCCAATACCCCACTGGAAATATGGCTTTTATGTACTTCCTTATTCTTCCCCTTTGATAAATAAATAAGGAAACAATGCTGTTCTGTCTGGGAAAGCACTATATCTGGGAAGTCAATTTCCAAATAGAAACAAAAATCCATATCCACCAAAGGTTGTTATTGAATGAACCACTGAATATGTCTAATTTTAGAAATTATATATTAGCATTTTTTCTTGCTCGCCATGTTACAGACTACAGCCAATTGCTCCTTCCTCTCCTCCTCTTCCTTGGCCAGCAACCACCACCTCCCCTCACCTTCCTGAGTGCAGAACTCAAACCTTGTGGCCCATCACTCACAGAAAGCTGCAGTGTGTCAGCCTGCCTGCATCAAGAGATAGTGGTACACTTCTTCCCCATTGCTTTAGCAAGAGATGTTTCTCATTTGCTTCTAATTCTAGTTTATTAAAACTCACTGAATTAATTGCCTGTGCTGAGGACCTGTCAACCTGCAACAGTATTAATTTCAACAGCCTAATTTATTCACTCTTTCTTCATGCTTCTAAAATTAAGTAAACTTTTACTCTAACCTCCTCTTCCTCCTGTTGCTCTTGTTCTTGGCTCCCCATATTTATTTATAAGTAAGGGGAAGGAGTTTTTATGTCCTCAGAATGCATAGTTTCATGGACTTATTTGAGTCTCAGGTGTTACGTTACCTGAAATATCTAATTCAGAACATTCATCCCTTTTTAATAAACAATATACTATTGAAAGCACGAACACACATCAGGAATCAAATTATTTCCTTCTCTCATACTTTTAAAGCATCTACTTCAAATGAGTGTACTGCAGCTGAGAAATCTAATAAACTACGGAAATTCAAAGGTACATTTCTACTGATTAATATTTTTTATATAATAATGACGAGTGAAGTAGAGAATTCATTTTTATGACCTGCAACAGTAGGTCATAAATGTAACCTCAAACTAAGAATTTATCAATATTCTTTTAGTATCTGGCTGCTGTGTTTGGGTTTTTTGGAAGAACAATTTTTTTTTTTAAGAGAAAAATATGTTTGTTTTTTTAATAGCATTGTCCTCTGCTAAAGAACTTTCACACAAAGGCAAAGAGGGTTAAGTAAGAACATCTGATTTGTGTTCTTGCCCTGAAACCAGTTCTTTTTCCTTCAACAAATTTGTTGACTGTCTCTGGATTCTGATAAACAGTATAAAAATCAAAGCTATTCCAAGATGAACATGAAAAATAAAATCTGTGTTGTTGGTACCAAAATGAACGGGGCTAAATCCCACTCAGATTACTTAATGAAGCAGAAATAAGAGGTAGTAGAAAACCATTTAAATAATAAAATTTATTAGAGATTGGAATCTTGCCTTTGACTTATCTCTGCGGAGATAAGCCTAAGGAGATAAATTAAATGGGTGCTATTCCTATGATGTTCTGATCATGCACTGAGTTCACAAAGAGAACCTAAAGACCAGAATAATGAATAAATGAAAGAAAGAACAAACAAATCAAAGATGATGCAAAGGACACAGTAAAAAGAAGAAAATTAATTCTATGACAAAATTTGTATATTTTATTTTCTTTTAGTGACTCTTAAGCCATCAACTCTTAAACAGTGTATCTTTCCCTTTTTTAAATCAAAAATGTAAATTCATAACAGAAGATACTGCTTATTATTCTGAATTTAATTTTTTTATTTTTACCTATTTTTAAACTGATTTGGGCAATACAGTATCTTTGCCTCAGGAGTAGCAGACTGTCAGAATACAGGGATACAGTATACTGGTCAGACAATATTGAATGCTAGATTAAATACTGATTTATAGAGTAAAGTGACATGTTAAAATAGATGAATATTCATATTTGTGGGACAAAGAAGTAAGAAATTCCTTTCAAGGAGTGATTTTCTGGAAGGGAGACATATTTTCAGTGAGAAAAAATATGGCAAGGGAGAAAAAATACGGCAATCTCTTCAGTTGCAAACATATTTGAAACTCTTAGGATCTTAAATGTCTGAGAAATCATAACTGCAGCACTTTAGATTTCTCTTCCAGGATCATTAACGTTGCTGACACCATAAAGCTTTGAACATATAATTTAGAAAATCCCATGTTCCTTTCTTTTGACAGACTCCAGTGCTGCTAACACCACTTGTTCAAGCAAAGAACTCAAGAAATCAGATACTGATATTGCAAATAGCAATATAGTAGAAATAATTGTTCTAAAATAATGTTATTTGTATTTTCAACCAACAGCTATGAAACTAATTATTTGAATTAACACAAAGAAAAATTTAGGGTTCTTCTAAAAGTCTTTTCTGCTGTCCTTAGCAGTTGAAGACTGAACTCGCTTTACTTCACTTTTTTTTCTGATATCTGACATGATAGCCGAGAATAATTATCAGTTGACTTGCATTTGTGTGATGAGATATGCACAGTTAATTATTATACTGAAAGATTCTATATGCAGTACAAAACAATATGAATGGTAGCCTTTACTTGGATTTTTAAAGCAAGCTGTTCTTGCAGTGCAACAGCAGTAATCTTTGAGTAGTTAGGTGATTTGCCTTACAAAGATAATGAGTGATAACTAAGGACACTCAATTTTTTGTCCTTCAACTCACTTTGTTTACCCACAACAAGCAAGATGCCTTTCTAGGTTCTGATAAATAGCATATAAGCTGGCTGTAAATGACCCAGCTCTTTCTGCAGTTCCTTTGATTTAGTTTACAATTACACTCTCACCTTTATCAACAGCATGGCAATCTCACAGCAAATGTTTTTCAGCATCAAATTTTATTTTTCTTTTCTTTTTGCATCATATGCAAATTATCAAAATAGTTGCTAAACTTTGGGACCATTCCTGTGCCCAGTCTCAGGGTGCAATATTATTTGTTCAGTTATTTGATTTAAGGGTTTTCTTCTCTTCTGGAATCTGTCCTTTTATCTGACAATATAACCACAGTGATTCTACTGTAACAGTATAAATGTATCTGGAAGTAAACTTACACTTTAAATTGTAATTTTTCTGTGCATTTGTGCTTTCCATATACAATTTTAATATCCTTCTTACTATTTTCTCCTGAGGTTTCTTCAGAATTTACTGACAAATTCAGTTCCTCCTCTTTTACCAAGATTCACATTTGAAATTACTTCTAAAAATTGTCCTTTTTTGAGTAAAGCATTTACAATCTCTTTTCACACTTACTTAGGAGGACTAGTCAGAATGTCTCCCATTTTTCTCAGGTGCAGAGTTCAGCAGTAGAAGTGCTGTTTATATTTGAGCCACTAGAAGTGTATGGAGCCTTCTTTTTAATTTCTGCCCTTTGCAATTACTTTTCTTCAAAGTTCTCCCTTGAAAACTGTCACCTCTATCACTCATATCAACACAGTCTGCATTTATCTTGTACAATATAGCTGTACTGTAGCATCAGTTATGTCTATGGAGAACTTCTGAGTTTTATTCAAAATAATTCATCTGCTAGCCACTATACTTCTCCAGATCTTATAATACACATAGTACAAAATAATTCTATCAACAAGATGTGAAGGGATAGTCTCTTGTCTTTTGGGGTGGAAAAGAATTCATTGAAGTTTCTAGCTGCTTGTGCAAACCTTTCCCACTCTGTTGTGTGGCAGAACATCTACACTAGTATCAGCAAAGGTATCCTTTAGCCACTGGCATGTGCATAAATTGTCAGTTTTGACCTGGGCCAAAAATAGTTCTCCTAGCCCAGGTCCACACAGAGACTGGAAGAGAGCCTGGGCCAGCAACACTTCTTGCACTCAATGTGCTCCTGCCCTGGAGGGCTTGAGTGTAAGGGATGGAAGGTGTGTTGTGCTAATTTGCCTTGGGGCTATAGAAATATTTGTGGCTCATTTTGGTGACTAGGAGGGGTAAAGGCAAGAAGTCCAGCTGGATAATTCATGTTACGCTGAGCTATAACTAATATATGAGACAGTAAAATTCATTCCATGTTGTTTGCAGCATTCTTTGGAGATTGTCAGTACAAAGCTCAGGTTTGCACTGTTTAACAACTCAGAATTGCTTTCTTGGTGACATGCCTACAGCAAATTGAAAGCCAGGTGGAAGACAATTCTCATACAAATTCCTTACGCTCGTACTCATTTTAGTCCTCGCTGGTTCGGATTGTTGTTGCCAGGTTATATTTAAGGAAATGAGTTCTGCACAAGCAGTATCACAGAGCAGGTTACTCAGAGGCAATTTAATTTCTTCGATTACAAAACCTGGCAACACAATTTCTTCCCCTTCAGCCTTTGTGCTGTGAAGATGTGTGTTTTCCTGGGGAGGCAGGAAGGGAAGGAATAGGATCCTCTACTTGTTTACATGATTAATTCAGAAGTCAGTGGAAAGACTCCCATTAATTTAAGTGGGCTTTATACTGGATGTTACACCTATAGAATAAGGGATGAAATATGCATGAGCAGAGGCTTGTGATCTTGCTTCTTATCTTAAGTGCTTTAAATGTTTACAAAGTATTGGATGAGCATTTTTTCTGGTAAGTGAATATGGCCTACTTCACATCATGAATATATTGTGTTGACTTGATGTTAAACACTTTAAACAAGGTAAACATCAGCTCTGTCAGAACAAAATAACTTAATATTTTAACTGGGACCCCAAATAAATGTGTTCTGAACTTTGTGATGCTCAGAATAAGAGGCTTACAGGTAGATAGAAAAGAAAATAAGAAGCCCTTTAAAACTCTAAAGCATAAAATAAATTTATATAAATTAGTCTCAAATGGCTATCACACTGATAGCAGTGATGCTTCCCTGTGTCAGAGATCCAGAGATGACCCTTTTCTAATTGTATTCTTTTTCTTGGTGGTGATGTTTTTGGCTTTTTTTTTTTTTTTTTTTTAAACAACTCCTTTGAATGCAAAGTGATTATGCTCAATTTAGGTAAAAAAGTGGAAACTACTGGTATGCTTTCTTAAAACAACTTCTTCATTACTGAATTATTGAGGAATGAGAATTAAAAAATTAAATTGAAATTGATGCTATCTTGAAAAATTGCTCTATAAAAACAGTTTTGTGAAGTTTTGCATCACCAAGTCTGAAAGATTTATTACTTAAAGAAGGATAAAATGTAGATTTGTGGGTAAAATATAGATTTGTTTTTTGAATTGATGGGCAAGCAAAATCAGCCTGGTCTCTGAAAACCATTGAAAACCAATAGAAAATGAGTTTTGTTCTTGTTCTTAATTGTGGGTAGCAGCAATATAGAAGCAGCACTGAAGGTGCAGTGTGAACAGAAGGGGCTGGATTCATATTGATGCATGCACAATTTGGCCTGAAAAGTCTCTGCAACTGAGTGTGAATCAGAGGAGAAAAGAGAATGCATGCTGGCTGTCAGAATGCTGCTACTGGGCTGTCAGAAAGACTTCTATTTACTTGGGAACTACGCAAATTAACATACAGATTATGGATCAGTAATTAAAAAGCTTCACTGATGTTATTACACTTTGGTTTTCAGGACAGTTGTTTCTCAGGAACATTTTTTAGGCTCTGAAAATTTCATATTGCTATAATTTTAAAATATGGAATGTGTAGTGTGCTCTCTTAAATGTGGACAAATGCTCTTGGCAGATTTGAAGAGCTATAATAATGAGACAACTACATTAACAGTGAAGAAAAAGCTGTTTTGCTGTAACATACGATGTGCTCTATAATCATTTCAGCTTACTAGATAAAGATATTGAGCTTTTAAAATCTCTCTTTGCGTTGTTGCAAGTAATTTTAAGTAATAAGAAATATTTGTTTGCATTAGCTCAATGGCTATACCTGTTTGGAGAAGAATGAAGAACACAAGAGCCAGTAGTCAATTAGAGTGATAAGTAACTCATGTTCCAAAGGTCCTGAGTCTTCCTAACTTTAATTTATTTAAAAGTTCATGATGGGGACTGTGTGAGTAGCTAGGGGCAATGAGCCAGGACTGGTAATGAAGAGGTGGCTGAGCTAAGCACAAGGGTTACAAATGAGTCAGCAATGTCAGCAAAGAAAAGAGTGGCTCAGAACACAGATGAGAGGGCTCTCCCTATGGAGTTCTGAGAAAAAGAGGAGGAGGTGTCCAGGCACAGGCGAAGGCAAGGAATTGAGGGAGCTTCCTTGAAAAGATGGTGTAATGTAAGAGGGTAGTAGAATGGATACATATATGAAACTTCAAATTCCACCACGAGGATCCAAATGCAGGCAATGCAAACTGGTGAAACAAAATACCAGGAAAAGTCACCATTAGGTAGACAGAAAATACTGCCTTGTGTTGCCCCCCAGTGCAACACATTCTTGTTAAAGAATTTTTTCTTCTAAGAAAATGTGGTTATCACATGACTATCTGCACTCTTAAATCAGATCATCTGTTTGCTCTATTTTTGATTTAGATGTTATTTGCTAACAATAAAATTGCTGTAATTTTAGGGAGTTTCCTCAGCAATCAAAATGATGCCTAAAATAAGAAGTTCAACAACAAAGCCTGCAGTTGTCTTTCAGATAGTCTGACTGTAATGATTATATTCCTGCCATTTGAAAACAGTCCATCTTCTTGTCTGGGATACTGGTGTCAGCAAAGACTCCTTCTCTGCATATCTGTAAGAGTTTTAGCCCCTTAACATGATTGCCTGAAACCACTGAGGCGATAGATTTGTCATGCTATTACAACAGTGCCATATGTCACATACCTTCATTCTTTTTCTTCTTTGATTTTGCCCCTAAGAGCATCCTCAATTTCAAGCATGCTCAGTTTTCCTCCAAGGACAATGTCTTTTAGGATTAGTAGAATGGAGATAGTAAGAAATGGTCTTTTTGAAAGAAGTTGTGTAAGTCCGAAATAGAAAGAATACAGGAAAGGGAGATAGTATCTACATTATTTTGGCAATCCTGAGTCTTCTAATACCACATAACTTCTGTTTATATTTAAAATAAAATAGATAAAGCAATTTTTAAAAAGATATGCTATGGTTACATCTATTTGTGCTTGATAACAAAATGGGTAAGAGAGCATTCATTCATCTTGCGGCCAGCTGAAATGGTACAGAAAATGTCTATGTCAGGGAATTTCTTTCTACTCCAAAGTTAAGGTGGCCACATCCAAACTGGTGCCTTGCCAGTTCCAACTATCCCAAGCTTGGGGAATTGACTGGAATAATGCTAGCTAGTGTGGGACAAAATCATGCCAGGAGGCATGCTAATTATTCCAGAGTACAGGTGACTTTATGCCAGTGCTGGGGGTCAGGCCCACCTAGAGAGGCACATAGAACACTTTGGCTTTGTTCTCTTAACCAGTAAAACATGAAGTGGGCTTGAGCAAATGTGGTGGGCTGACCTGGGCCAGCAGCTGAGCACCCACCCAGTCACTTGATCATTCCCCCAGCAATACGGGGAAGAGAATCAGAACAGCAAAAGTGAGAAAAACCTGTGGGTCGAGATAAAGATGGTTAATAAGTGAAGGAAAAAAAAGCCTGCACCAAGTGATGCAAAAGCAGTCACTCACCACCTCCCACTAACAGACTGTTGCCCAGCCAGTCTCTAAGCAACAGCCACCTTTAAAAGACCAGTGCTGGTTGTATTGCTGAGCGTGTTGTCATGCTGCATGGGATAACTCTTGGTCATTTGGGGTCAGCTGTCTGTTCCCTCCCAACTTCTTGTCCACCTCAGCCGACACACTGCCAGGGCAGCTGAGAAACAGTGAAGGTCTTGATGCTGTGTAATCACTGCTCAGCAATAGCTAAAACATCAGCGTGTCAGCAACACTCCTTTTATTCAGAAATCCAAACCACAATACCATGTAGGATTCTGTGAGAAAAATTAGCTCCGTCTCAGTCAAACCCAGTAGAGAAACCTAAAAATTAACCCAAATGCAGAGTGTGTGCAGGTGTCCCCACAAATGCTTATGAACAAAGGGGAACAGATGCTTTTGAACATGTTCATAGAATGTGTAGACAAACACAGACAAACAGCCACTTTTAAAAAAATTAATGCAAATGCTTCTGAAAGTTGTTTAAGGCATACATGTATGTATATATGTAGTTCAACAACTTTTACTGTTTCTTTTAGTTCAAAACCAATTTTTTTTTTTTCAGAAATAGATATCCTTTCCCTGTAACAAAATCAGAGCACATTATCATACTAGAAAAGCAAGTGAAGGTAGAGTGACCTTTGGATAGATAATGCATGGCAAAACAATATTTTCAGCAGACAGAAGACAGAGGAGACTGCTTTACAGCTCTGTACCAGATCTTGTCAACCTGTGTACGTGAGAGTAAATGCAGAGTGAGGGAAAAGAACAGAATATCCAATTTGGGCAACTGGCAGTGTCAATGCAAAGTTATTACACAATAGGATCATGAATCACATTAATTACATTTATGGTGATGATATTAATTTCTAATGCCTTTAATCAATTAGCCATGGGTTGTTTCAGAGGCCATACATTTTTTGTTCATGCAGAAATACACATAATAGCAATGAAGCTGCCTCATCCTCAGGACTAAATTGCATCTGGAAGAAAGAAATTCCTAATAGAGGGCTTTATTTAATGCAAAACATAGCTAAAAATAAATAGGTTATAAATTTAGAGTCCCTCTAAACACAGAAGAGGGAAAATATTGTGTAATTATGTGTTTCTAATGATATTAATGAAATCTCAGCGATTTTCACATAGCTGGAAGATTTTAGAGCTATGGATACCTATGCACACTGAGGAAATCAAAGGAGGTAGTTTCTTGTAATTTTATACCATGGCAACGGGGACCACAGAAAATTAGATTAATTCATGGAAGTTGAAAGAAAAAAGTAATAGTATCCACAACCAGAGAGAAGAGAGTGTGACCACACATGTACACAGAAGTTTGATTGAGAATGGGAAGAACAATAGGTTAAAAAGTCAGCTAACATTTTGACATTAGTTTCTATTCATCGCTTGCACAAGATAGAAAAATGTCAAAAATTATTTTTCTTATAAAGGGTGAAACCATTTATGCTCTTAATACCTTTGCATTGTCTTCCAGAAAGGAGGAAATTCTGTGTCGTATCAGATTCATTCAATTCTCTTTATCTGTTATGTTAAAAGGTTTAATATTTATGACAAAGCAGTGTGGAAACTTTCACAGTGATTCCTTTAGCATGATTTTAAAAAGTTGTAAAGTTGTGATTATTAAAGAACACTATGACAACCTGGTTGTTAAAAGGAACAAAGAATGAACTGATTCTGTAGAACACTCATATGCAGCAGAAGGATTTATAACTAATGAAAGTTTCTCTGTCATATTACTTCAAGCCAGGTTTCCTGAAAAAGGGAAATAGCAATCTTTTTAATGGCTCTGACTTTCACGCCTGTATTCCTCCCCCCTCTGCTTCTTCTCATAGAGCCACAGAAAAGGTTTAGCTGAGTTAGTCCATCCTTATGATGTAAGGTAATATGTTAGCACAATCTGGAAGAGGAATCTGGGACATCATTACTTTTAGGATAGCACTGGTTCCTCACAGATACCAGTAGGAAGAAGGTTCTTCCTCCTGTATGTTCTAAATACATTCTCCCTACAGAAGTCCCTGTAGGGAGCCTTGTGAGGACCCAAAGCTCTCTGCAAGGCTTCATATCCACTGGTTTCACTTTTGTTTAGCTCCCAGGGAGTCTAAGAACATGAGCTTCCTGCTGAGAACAAAAGAGGTCTCCAAATGAGGAGGGAAAAATTTTGTGGAGAGAGTGCATAGAGATTTCAGCAAGATGATCTATAGAGAACTAGTGCCTAGCAACATGATAGCTTTCTTCAGGGGAGCATTATATATGCTCTGAGATAATGCTTTCCAAGGAATTTGAAGAACTTGCCATTAAAGATGCCTACCACAATAAAATAGTTAGTGTCTCAATTTTTCAGGAAGCAGCAGGAAACCAGAAAGTCTACACAATCAATTTAATATTAATTAAATCAAGTATAAATTTCTGAGCAGTGGAAATCTAAGCAGTGACAAGAGGAATCAGACAGTGTACAAATTCCCCATTATGAACATTTGTTTAAAAGGTGTTTTATTCTTGCAGCACATGAAAGAAGATGGCCTGAGTTTCCCCTGGTTATTTGGGCTATTTAATCTGCTGCTCCACTCATAGCAGAATAGTGGCCACTTAAACATACAGAGAGAAGATATTAATGTTTTATAAGAAGGTGATTTGTAGTCTCTAATAACCTGTATGAGATCACTGTGTGAATGAACATGTATTTTACCAGGGAGGATGGACTTACACAAGCCAACACCTTTATTGTTTTTACTTCAGTGTTGTGAACTGCATATGCTCTGTGCTCGAGTCAGGCTGCAGTCTCCTTGCAGAGCCCAGCACTCCAGGAAGCCTGATAAACACGATTGCCAGTAACCCAATCACTCAGGGCAATGCCTTGACAGAAGTTTAATTCTAGTAGTGTCTTTACTCCAGGGGATTTAATATAGCTTTTGGTATAAATACATCAGTGAGAGTCAGGTAGGAAAAGACCAAGGGCATTTCTTGAGGTCCTGTTTTACCTATTAGTCAAAGGGCAAACAGAATTGCTCAGTTTACAAAACTGCCAATTTATCTTCACCTCACATATCTGAAGAAGGACTGATTTTGCAGTGTTATTTACCCAAATCTATCACTGCTTAATAAATTACTCATGTGTGTCTGGCTGCCTCTTGTCATTGATTTCAGTTCTAGTCAGCTTTAAGCGTGCTATTATTTCCTCGTTCTCTCCTTCATTAATATTACCTTCTCAATCCACGCTAGGATGTAGTTCCTAAAGATAAATTGCTTTCAGCCCTTGAAGGTGGCAATGCTATGATGGCTTTATGGTAAGTGCTTGCTATTAATTACTTTAGAACTGCTGTTGAATAAACTTCATCCAGATGAAGTGGCTATTTAGTGCCTTTTTCTTCCCCCTCTCCTGTAAATAACTTTGCTAATTTTAGCCATTAAATTTTTTTAAAAAACCTATTCTTTGCTATTTTATTCTACATTTAGTTGGCCAGTTTTAAGACAACTTGCTGTCTATATGTGGTATGAAAGAACTGGTTGATATTATTGACACTCTTTTTTAAAAAAACTTTTCTGGTGAGAACACCCATTTTAATTACTCAATTGATCTCAGTAAACTACCACCAATACATTTCAAAACTTCCTCTTAGAGTTTCTTATTCTAAATCAAAAACTATCTAACACTAAATTTTCAATTAAATAAATTGCAGAGTTTATAGTATTTGTAAGAAAATTGCTGGTGCTTAAAAATATAAGCACATTCTGATGAAGCTGAAATGATGACACTTTGGCTTGTATCACAGCACTCTGGGTTTTGCATGAAGCACAAGAGCCAACAGGATGCAGCCGATCATCTGCAATTTTGTCTGAGTGTTGGATACACATGAATCAGTCTCATCTGTGGTGCTTTTTGAAATTTACTTCCAGTTATTGTGAGTGACTGTAAAGACAAACAACTCTGCTCAGGATACAAATAATGTAATTTGCATTCAAATAAAATTTTAAGTGTTAGAGCTAGGATGTTCAACCTATTATTTGATTTTTATGTGATTGATACACAACAAAAATTGAAATGCAGAATCGCTGCTTTAGGATTTGAAGGTAGCCAAAGTGATAAATGAGTTTAAAGTGGATTAGAGAATAGCCTGACTGATGGATGCTTTGGATGGAGTCCTGGCTCAGAAAATCTTTAAATTGCTGACTGCAAAAAGTCATGAAGTGATATCAGAGATAGGATCACTCATTCCTGTTTCTGTAGTCTTTCCTGTATGTCTGGTTAATGTAGACAGCACAGTGAATAAGGCAGATCACTGAGCTGAGCTGATTCTGCTGTTCTTACGTTCTAAAGCTGGCAGGTAGCAAAATTATACCAGATAATTTTAAAAATCAGGTCACTTCATGAGGGATAAGAATTCTTCCAGTGTGAAGAAAATCCCATTCATCTCCACAGTGAAAACAAGCACTCCTCTGCTGTCTGTTTCACCAAGGTCCAGATTCTCAGAGAAACTCTCCTGCAGGTAGCCCAGGCCAGCACCAGCTGCTTTCACCCCAACACTGCACATTTTTTTTATCATCCCCACTTCATTACAGCCATCACTCTTCAGTTTCAGCTATTTTTTCCTCCAATAAAGAACATATGTTTCAGACCTACTATTCTTATATGGAACTTTGATGGATTACAGCTACATAGGATTTTCAAAAACAAATTTCCTCCACTTTCATAAAGATTTCTTTCTCTCAATGAATTTAGCGTCCTTTTGAAGCAATCATTTTGGAAGTTCTCGGGGTATAGTCCTATTTCCTGCTTGTTTGTGGGCATTTTTCATACAGCAGAAGGGAGCGACAAGAATATAGTGAGTCAGATATGTAAACCTGCCAAATAAGGAGACCTTAGGTATAAAGTGTAATATCAGAAACCACTTGTTTAATTACTGAGAATGTGTAAATCTGCTACTACAGTAAGGGAAACTGCTAGCTGGCTGGATGACCTTGGAAAACTATTTTATTTTCCTGCCTGTATTTGTCTCCCTCAAGTGAAAAACATGATGACGACACACGCAGCACTGTCTTCAAACACAAACTCGAAAAATTTTACATCTATGCATGTTTGGAGTAATTGGATTGCAAGTTGAATGTATCTTTCTTTTTTCCTATTAATTTTTTCTCAAAGAACTGGAAAGAAGTTTAGTGAGATGTCTTTGAAATATCTGTTTAAGCAAAAGGTCAAATATAAAGCAAAGAAGCACCTATTCTTCCAAACTCAACAGGTGTTTGTTTGTGGACATTGTGTTCATTTTTCTATCAATATTTGTCACTCAACAGAATAACGCAATAAGGGGAAGAGAGATACAGAGATTTTTTAAAAAATCTAAATAGGTTAAAAAATGTTGCCATAGAGATCGATTCAGACACTATAAAAATAGCTTCATGTATTGTTGATATTGTCCTTTTGCCTTCTGCTATTCTATCTGACTGAAGCAGACAGCCTGAGGAAGATGCCCAGAGTCATCAAAGGCAAACTAAGAAGTCCACGAAGGATGTCCCAGGTTATTTTGAATCTGCATGGCTATCCAAAAATGTTGGTTTAATTACCTGATTTGAAGCCTAGTAACATATCTTTTGAAAGATAGGCAAAAAAATTTGGCTTTTTATAGGTGTTTTGTGTTATAGGAGTTTCCTGAAATATTTATAATTTTTCTTATTTTAGAATGAAAACTGTACATGCTTATATTTTGGGGTTTGGTTTACTTTTCTGAGTTGAAAATGTAAGTATCATTCTTGAAAGTGAGGGCTGGTGATATTTAGCTCTCATGGTTTATTGCATATTTGTCAAAGCTGTTTGGAGGTTTGAGTTTGAGTGGTTGGTGTTGGGTTTTTGTTTGGTTGGTTTGTTAGTTTGGTTTTTTGTTTGTTTTAATATTTATTTTTTGATTTTTAGCAAAAGAACAAACTGATGATAAGAACATTAATTCAGGATAAATTTTCTGTTAACAGAAATACTTGGTTTCACACTCAATTTTTTCACAAGAATCATTGCCTGGTCTTTCTTGTACATGATAGACACACTTCTTGGCACATTTTTCTACTTAAAAATTTATATTTCTTTTTATTGATTTTAGTAAAAAATAAAAAAAAAGTATTAGTAAAAAACCATATTAGTAAAATGTGTTTTTAGGGAAGGAATGCTGTGGACACTGAACAGACATCTTCAGAAAGAAATTCTTACACAAATAAAAAAGGATTGTATATGTTTCTAATAAAAACGCACAACTGAGAATAGTAGCTGCACTGCTTCCCACTCCTCTTGTGTCTAAACCCCACTAAAAAAGTGATCCTTGCACTTGTTTAGTTTATCCCAGCCACTGGACTGCTTCACCTTGATGTAACCCTATTTTCTAGTCCCAATGTTTTGAAATTGATATGACAGGCATACTTACACATCACTTCTACTTAGAAAAGTTACAGAGGTGAGGGATCTAAGAAACATGCTATGATGTGTTAACAAAGCCACCAGAATTAATGGAATTACATCTGCCAAAACATACTGATAAATTTCAAAGAAGTAATTTTCCTAGGGCAACTGAAATTGAAGGGGCCAGATCTCTGCTCTCTGTGTGCCTCTTTGTACTGGCAAGGGGATTGTTCACCCCAGGAAATTCCAAAGCCATAATACTGGCAGATATCTCATCCCCTTTGCCTGTGGTGTTGAAGGGAGGTTTGCAAGGTTCATCTGGTCCTCACAGCTGGGCCTGGGCTGGAACTCCTGCCAGGTACAGATGGGTTTGAGTGCAAAGCTCACCCTGATCCACAGCTGTTGCCCATACCGTCTGCTCAAGAGATTTGTTTTGACTGTTATTTCTGGTGTTGGAAAATTTCAGTTTGACCACTAGAAAGGAGTTGTGTCTTTATATCAGCAGATAAAACAATGGGCTGGGCAGTGGTCTGTGCAATTTTTTAGAAGAGAGGAATCCAACCTTGTAGAAGGATGAAGAGAGTAAGCAGAAAGAATGTCCACTTTTGAAAACATTTTCACCTGAAGCTCAAATATTAGGAATGTTTGTTATACGTGGCCACCCACAGTGACACAAAGAGTGGAAAGAAGCATGCTATCCAAAGGAGGAATAAAGAAAAAGAAACCTTGCAACACTGGTGCAAGGGTGAATTAACAGGAAAAGAGGAAACTTCTGAAAGAAACTCAACTCCATCTCCCTGCAGTAATGAAGCCAGGATTACAAATGCCTGTGTCATAAAGGCTACTGTGAGGGCCTTGCTTGGTCTACAGACTTCAGCAGTATCAGGAGCTTGTAACATAATTGGCAATATCAGGAAAATGTTCTGATCCATGACACAGGTGGCATTGCTGAAGACCCTGCATGTCCCTTCTCAGAGAATCAATGGAAGAAAAGGATACAACAAAGAACGAGGGACTTTTCATATTAATAGGCTGAGCAAAAAAAAGAAGATTTGATAATGCCAAATCTATTGGAGGGTTCCAGGAGTAAGAGAGGGAAAAAAAAAGGAAACAGGTTTTAGCTGCTGCAGTTCAGTCTTGCTGAACCCTGCAAAAACAGAATGTTAAAAGCAGACACTAATAAAAGACAAGATAGCATCAGAGATGCTAGTTTGCCAGCACAGCTTTATTTAGACCCAGATCTCACACCAGGAAAAGTGAGGTCTCACGAAGCGTTAAAAAATAGCAACACAGTTAACATGTTAGCAGCAAAAGAGGGATTTTATCGGGCAATATTGAGGAAAAGAGAAAGTCACAACTGTGAAGAATTAACTGAAGCCCGTCAGGGAAGTTGTGCATTTTTAAGGACACGCAGACAACACCATTTGCTGTCTGTAGCTCACTGGGCATTAAATTGAATGTCAGTGACCAAAGTGTGCCCACAGTCAGATGTTAGTGTAGGGTCCTGGAAAATCCACCCAGATGAAGAATTGCTGTACACCTGCAGGAAAGCCCTTATCAGGAAGCTGTGTATGTAACGGGTGTTGGTCACAGACCTTCACCACTTGAGCACCTCTAAAATGATCATTCAGACTAATTGCTACTGCTTGTCCACTCTCTGGAAGCAGAACCAGTTGTGGCTCAGATACAGTTTCATCGACAGTTCTTAATATCGCCATATATAACCAGAATATGTGCATTTACACCAGAGATGTTACAAAATATGATACATTAGTAAATACAGATTTGAGGCCCAAAAAATGAGTCTTTCTCTCACTGGAAATATGAATCAGGAAATTCACAAGTGTGACATAAATAAATAGGAAATTCAGCCAATTTTAGAAAAACCTTTACTAACAAGGGTGTTTCTAATATAATATGATACCTGGCTGTGAAGAATAAAGGGAGAAACTTTTAAAAACTATTTTTTATTCTTACATTTTTGGAGTCACACACATGACTTTAAAAAGTTACAGAAAAGTAAGAAATAAAAGAACCATTCTAAGACAATATTTTTTGCAGAGCTTTTCTATAACAACAACAATGTTGGGTGCAGCATCTTGCAATCAGCATGCCATAGACAAACACATAGACAAAGTAGTTGGAAGAAGACCCGTCAAGTTATGGCCATGTGAAAAGTCTTTACAGAAAACGACTGATAAATCAAAGTGGAAAAGAAGATACTAGTAGTCTTTTTATTTTTCCTATCACATAATAATAATAATAAAAAAAAGAACACTGAGTGGAATTCTCTGGTTCAAAATTTTTGCATGACATTCTATATCGGACTTCAAGACTTTTATTTTTTTAGCATTGTGCAGAGGCAAAAATATTTATGACAGTGGCCACTATCCACTGCTTAAATAAAGCAGCTATCAACACAAGAAGAAAAGGCTTTAAAGAAAGATTTTCAGCTCTACATTGACCTTGTCTTGGAAAAAATCCCAGTACCTGAGAGTTAATATCAGCAAATTAAGAGATGAAAAACTAATGGACTAGACTTGCCAGAAACCTGCCAAATTCTGCCAAAGAGGGAAGTATTAGTGAAGTCAGCATTTAACAAACTTACTATTGTTTTGGAAAGACTGAATTGATTGCACACATCTGATGACCAAATATTGAAGAGACAGCACTCTCTAATCTATATTGTATTTCAGAAAGAGGTCTCTTCCCAAATTTGAGTGACACCAGGATACAAGCAGAGTCAGCGTACTAAGAACAGTAACCTGTACGGTAGCTTGTTCTGATTGAGTTTCAGACACTAGGAGAATAAGGTGATGGAAATAAGCAAACAGAAAATATACCTTCTCAGATTCCATAGAACTCTTTGGCAAGGGGTGTAGAGAGTTTTTACTGGTGTTATTTTAGACTTTGCTTTTAGACTTGTTTTATTGTTTGGGGTTTTGTTTGCTTTGGTTTGTTTTTCCTAAGGAGAACATAGGAAAATTTCTGTAGCAGTGACTTTGCTAGATATAACAACTTGATTACAGTTTCAAGACTTTATCACATGCACACAAATCAAGCAATATTTTCAAAATGCAGACCATGTCTAGACTAACAAGCTAAGGAAGGATAGGCTATGGGTTCCAGTACCTGGTGGGTAACTATCCACACTGCTGGAATGCTGGCATCATCTTTGCCATGGCCTCTGCCAAGCAATACCACTCTGTGCGATACTCATCACACTCCAAAGGACAGCACAGGCCAAAAGGCTGCATGGATGCACCTTGCTTCTTCTGGAAGACAAGAGCTTTTATGGATTACTCTCAGAGCCAGAGAAGAGTTCCTGGCTCATTTAATTAATAGAAGATGTATAGACAAAGCCAAAGTCTCTGAAACCCTTGTAACAAAACATGGATCCTATTTTGTCTTTCTGAAAACATTTGAGTAGTGCTTCTCCTACTGCCTCAAAACTTAATTTAGAAGCCAAAATTTTGAGAAAGTTTTCTATCACTTCTTTTTGCTCAAACATGCCTGGGTACTTATTATATGAAATATTACTGATAGCCCCTCTCTCCCCCCACATTTGTGAAGTGAGAAAAATAATATTTCCCTCCAAAAGTACTGTAAGGACAAATACAGTGATGAATGTGAAACTCCCAGACAATGAATTATGAGAACTACATACTTTTCTTTAAGTCAGAGGATTTTAGGGAAGTTTAAGACAAAACCCAAATGAATCCTTTTATTAACTATCACTAATATCTTCATGGAAAATGTTATAAAAATGGACAGCTTGCTTTGTCCTCTTCCAGATACATGCTGTCAGGAAATAGTTTATATTTCACTTACATACTTAATAGATAGTTTTTATAGTAAAAGAATAATATTCTTTTCAGATTTTCCAGATTCAGCAATAGTAACATTTGCACTTTTCCCCTTACCTTGACTTTGTATTACTCGTATGTGATTCAACTACAGCTGCAATCTTTTCAAAATTTCTGCTACTTGAACTTCTCTGGACATTGCATGTCTTTAAACTGATCCTTTCTCTTCATGAATAAATGCCTCTGTATTTATATACCTTTATATCTCTATCTATCTCTATCTCTATCTCTATCTCTATCTCTATCTCTATCTCTATCTCTATCTCTCTATCTCTATCTCTATCTCTATCTCTATCTCTATCTCTATCTCTATCTCTATCTCTATCTCTATCTCTATCTCTATCTCTATCTCTATCTCTATCTCTATCTCCATCTCCATCTCCATCTCCATCTCCATCTCCATCTCCATCTCCATCTCCATCTCCATCTCCATCTCTATCTCTATCTCTATCTCTATCTCTATCTCTATCTCTATCTCTATCTCTATCTCTATCTCTATCTCTATCTCTATCTCTATCTCTATCTCTATCTCTATTTCTTAACTCTTTCTTAATATGAGTTAGAAGTGGGAATACTGTTCTCATTTTGTGGCACTTAGACCCACTTTGAACAGTAATAAATGGTTATGTGAAGTATTTGGCAGTAAATAGCTAAGCCTTTTATTTAATTCTTTGAAATAACACAAATTTTTCATAGTGTAGCACTTTCAACTAAAATGTTTTGGATGTCCACAACATATGTGGCAGATCCCCATTTTTTAAACAAGGTCTTTCTTTCATCCCTGCACTGCTGTGTGAGCTTACTACAGAATTAAATAGGAATATAGCAAACTTCACAGTCCAGATTCTTTCAGTTTATTTCCCTTCTTAACTGCTGATACTATGCAAGATGTATTAAGGTACTAGTGCAGAGCAATTAAAATGGAATATTATGCAAAAGCACTTTCACTTTTTGTTTTAAAATATTAGGGATAAATTATTCTTTTAAGTCATTTTAGATGAAAAAAATATGAAATCAGAAAAAAATTAGTTCATCTAACAGGAAAAAGCTTCTAGTCATGAATTTGCATTTACATTCCACAGACTATAACAGAAGCATCAATATTCAAAAAATAAACATTGTTTGTACGGGTGCTCGAGGACACCATGACATACAGGTGATGATTCAAAACTAGCAAAATCATTCTAGGTTCAAAATGATGGATAATATGGTGTCAAACAAAAAATTAAAGAACTGCTATTAAAGCCTTATGTAAAGACTTGTGTGTGAAACAGTCATAAATTCTGCGGTATCGTCGTTTGAAAACTGTTGTCTATATTGGAAATGGATGGACAGTATCAGTATCAGCTCACAAAAAAGCAGGAGAGTAAACAAGTCAAAGTAGAGATGAGAAGAACAAGTCTGCATCTATCGGCTGAACTTCTGACTGATACACCTCTAGATGCCTAAGCACCTGCAATAATTTGGTCTTCCCTTTGGAAAACCCCTCCTGTATTACACTTGTAAATCCCCTTCCTTTTAGAAGGTGCTTGTGTATGTAAGGGCGTGGGTGTTACTTTGTGTTCACTACAAACTCATTTCTCATTCTGACGGATGGATGGTGGTCCTGTTTGATGGCTGTTACAGAAGAAAAACAGGAACATTGTTTCTTCCTCTTCTACATTAGTTGGTTTTGCTGGTCTAGCAAATTCACTTTTAAAATTGTTCATATTTTATTGTTCTCTGTTGATACAAATGTTTACTGTGCAGCATATGGAAAGCATCCTATTTCTTACAAACAAGGGGCTTACTGGACACCGAAAGGTACACTGGTCAAAGTCACTTGGCTATGATTGTTACTGGCTATTTTATGTAAACACAGTTTCACTGCTGCTTCACTTGATATCTTGTCTAAAATTTTATATTCTCTATTCTCCACTGCATAAAAAAAGCTACAGACTTGCCTTGAAGACAATAAAATTTGATGTCTGGATTTGGACAATTTTCATACTTGTATATTCCCAGGGGTTTAACAATAATTTAAAGCACTAATATAATTCTATGTGCCTTTTACATCAACATTAACTTTTAAATTGAACTTTTTTTTTTTTTTTGCTGTATTTTAAATTAGTTTTCCTTTAAGCTTTCTGGGTTTTATTTAACCATTGTTGTTCTATCCTTTCCTTCATTTCTGTTTTGTGAGAAAACTCAAATTCACTCTTAAACCTTTATAAATGGCAAGCTATGAGGCTTACTTTCCCTTCACTAGATGAAACCTGAGCTAGTAAGACCAGCCTAGAAGATCTTTTTATGACGCAATTTTCCAAAGAATTTACAAGTTTTTACGTATATGTTACTTAGGTGGGTGATGTGAAATTTTGTAATGACAGAGATACAAGGGATATTACTTGCACAGCATGTGTGGGCAAGCAGAGAGAAAACTGCGAGTCTGATTCTTGAAATGAAAAAGCTTGTACAATATTGTCAAGATAAGGACAAAGACTGTTATAAGCAGGGATTTGTATGTATGAAAGCGAACACAATATTCACATTATTGGCAGATGTTTCTTTCTGAGTGGATCTCATTAGTCTGTAAGTATGTGAAAATAAACTGTCATCCTCTATTTTGGAAAGGATGAGTTTGGTATATGAAAAAAACACAGCCAAGCTGCTCTTATCATTAAGCTATATAATGTATAATAAGTTAATTTTGAAGAAAAAATAACCTTAAGGCTTCAAGAAATTGTCAGTGCCGGTGCCTCTGTCTGAGAGATTTGCTATGCAGTTTACTCTGCAAGACTCAGTATGCTTCTGTTGCAATAAGTCTTCTTGGCCAGTCGATCAAAGGGAAAATTGAGAGAGAGAGAGTGGCTGTAAAAAAATTTGCCAGCAGTTGATGGAGTGCAATCAAGTGTAGCTGATAGACTACCAGTAGCTTGCAATGCATTCTTCCTTCAAACAAGACACTGCTAATGGTGCAGGCATAACAGGGAGGAGTTTCAAAACTTCATTTACCAGACTTAGCTGGTAGCTTTAAAAAGCTACTGTTCCTAGGTACTCTAGTGCTAGAATGGGGAATCTTATTGCTTTTGGGTTTGAGGAGGCTCCCTCTTCCCTGGAGGCTCTATGGGGCAGATTCTCTCAGACAAACTGCTCTTCCTCTGCCAGGATTGTGGCCTTATCCACAGCCTGCAGCTATGTGTCTTCAGGGAATATTTCCCACCTGGGTCTTTTCTCATTGGGGAAGACTGAAAACGGGTATTTTTGGAATGAACTTGAAAAAGTACTTTCTTGCAGCAGCATAGCAGGATATATACTAGCAATAAATCCATAAATCACTAAATAGGCGTTTCCACAAAGTTTTGTGTGGTATCTCTCTACTCACCATGACAGGTCACTAAATGAGTTTCCCCTGCTTCACTTGACAAAGGATGAAGGCAGAAAAAAAGCCGAGTGAGAGAAACTAGATGTACTAAAGTCATGCTTGTTTCATCATATTCTAATTGTGGTTGATAGGATGGAAAAGGAAGGTGTCTCCTGCCATTGTAATGCTGAATTAGGCAAACTGAGAAACAGAGATGGATAATGACAACTGTCATTGCACAAGTTCATTATGAAATATTATGGTATCTGGCTATGACTTTGCTATCAGGTCTTCCATTTTTCTCAGATAGTCAGGTAAAAATTAATAACTTCTCTCCATTATTGTGTTAGCCTATATGCTAGAAGGGATGAATGGAAATAAATGCAGAAGTGTAAGCTTAATCAATTGCTGGAGACTCAGAAAAGCTTTAAAGACATGTAAAAGATACTGAAGACTGTCCTGAAAGGAATATGTTGCCATTGATCTGATTTAGTCATAAACAGCTGTGAAGATTTGCAGTAAAGCAATATTCTTCTTACAATTTCAGTAGTTTATGCTCAGACTTGTCTTCAAGATATTTTAGAATAAACTTGACATTTATGGAAAATATTCTGGCAGTAACTGAATAATTTTGATTTTGAGAAACAGATCCTTTCAGAGTTTCCCTCTTTAAATGTCAGAATGTTTTAATCTTCATTATTTTTATACCTGGAAAGGATATTGGAAGCCTCAAAGAACACTGTGATTGATATTTTTACTGATCAACTTAGAGTGCAGGAAAAACTTGAAATCAATGTAGAAATATAAAACAGAAGATAAAATACTGTGCTACCTACAAGGTGGTTTTCTAGTTTTACTATTCTGCCATGAACTTTAATAACTTAAAACAAATTTTTAGTGCAACTTTTCTTGTTAATTGCTGTTGCAAGAGGGTGACTGTGACTCCTGGGAGACTATCTGACATACTAACTGAGCCTTGCTGGCTCACCTTGGCAGGGAACTTGCTAACTCTCTCCAAAGGAGCTAGGAAAAACAATTTTTCTCAGATATCTGAGAATGCAGCCAAAGAAAGGGAGATGGAATGAGCTGGAGTTCATTGTTCATTTCTGATTAATTTTGTACTAATACAAATTTCCAGTAATAGATGAATTCTAATCCAGCAAAGCCCACGTTGAGACCTTAAGGACTTTCTGTTCAGAATCTGAAATTATCACTGCCTTTAATATATTTTTTTATTTTTTTAAAGACTTTAAATTATATTTTCCAAATAGGTTAAATGTCTTCTCTAAACTTTAGCTCTGCAGTTTCCATCAATACTAAGAGGCATCAAAAAGTCAATAATTACCATAAAACACACTGTCATTTGTTCAATACTCAAACTCAAAATAAGATGACAAGAATGGTCCTACACATTAATGAGTTGCGTGCTCTTTTTACCTGTACACTTCTGTTCTGCTTGTCATTATATTTTCAAAATGTGACCAGTGGTTTAATCTTATGGCCAAAACTTATACCCTGACAATGCATGCCCTCTGCATCCTTATGTAATTACACACTTTGTAAATATTTCCCCACATTCTTTCACAAAAGGTGGAAAACTAGTGTGTGTTTTCTCTCTTTTTCAGGACTCTGTCTTGCTTTCAGAACCACAGACCAGTGTGGCCTTAGCCTGTGTATCTGTTTTGAAGTCAGTGGAGTGAGCTTATTCTACAGAATCGGAAACTCTAGCACTGTGTTTTAATTCCACTGGTCACTAGACTTCTGTGAATATTTAGTACCCTTTACTTTATTATGCATGTAGTTAGTAAATCTCAGATGTTCCAGGACAGGTCTTCATGTGTGGTGACAGTGTATGGAACACAATTCATAGAGCACAATTCAGGAACAGATGCAACAGGTACACACACACACACACACGCACACACACACACACACGTCTTTCCCCTGTGATGAGTTTGGTGCTGATCTACACATTAGTGCTGTTGGAACATCCTGTGAATTGGTGTATCAGAAACAGGGCTGCTATGTCCTGTAGTGACCAAGGTCCCTTGGAGCCCTTGGTCACTACAGGACAGGGGGAGGGAGGAATGCAGAACAATGTCCCCTTTTTCCTATTCCTATAGTCTCAGCTGGTCCAGCTGTTGGCTTTCAGATTGGTCTTAGGCTGCTGAAATAATATCATACCAGCATGAGCAGCCACATTTAGCTACTAACCTAAAATTGTTAAATTGAAAGCAAAGTATGTAGACTGATGGGATATTCTTTGTCAGATGAAATAATATCAACCAAATTTGACACTACCGTAAATTGGCCTGATGCTGGCAAAGTCAATGGAATTTAGCCTGCTTATTCCAATAACCTCCTTGGCTCAGTGCCTTGTGGTCTTGCCTTATGAGGCAGTCACAGCACAAAAAATGCTCCATTTTAAAGAGCAGTGATCATACATACAAAAGTAGATGATGTATATTACTGAAAATATGTTGCCACCAAAAGGTGCAAAAAACAGAAATAAAAAATTACATTGCTTAGTAATTGGTGAGATCAAATACAAAGAGCCAAGGCAATTAAAAGATTAAAGTGGATTAAAAGGATACCAGTGTCTAAAGTAACCAGTCTACCAATGATAGATTCTGAGGATATTTACCTTCAAAATAAGAAATATTAAACAGCACCAAAATACTTAAGCCATCAAATATTTTCTACTGTACTGAGTAATCAATCAATTAAAAAAGAAAGATAATAAATTATTGGTGGTGGGCTGGTGGAGTTACCAATTAAATTAAAGATGAATGGTTAGGTTGAAACCTCGTGTTTTGTCTAATTTTAAATCAAGACTTGCACACAGTGGTGACAAAGCAAGATGAGAGCCAGGGACAGAAATAAACATGTGTGTCTTGCTCCCCCCACAAAGCGGGAGTACTGACCTGAACTTGGAAAGGGCTCTCTGATTTTAGAGCAAGTAGAAGTGCTAAGCTTGCAGTGGTGACCTGCAAGCCTCTCCTCAAAGCTTTCTCATTTTGCAGTTTAGACATTGCTGACTCAGCACACTGATATCTGTGCACACATTTCTTCAGGACACAATTTATACACTTTGAGTAGTGGAGTCTAGCCATCTTATGTAAGGGCACAGATGGCGTTAACTTCTATGGCTTTTCTGACTAAAAACTTCTATATTACCAAATTAACACCTTCATTCTTGCTGCAGATCTGGGCCTGA